>NC_091286.1:585962380-586265411 GCF_032444005.1 Ranitomeya imitator | reverse complement strand
ATGCTGGCGGCCGCCGTACCGGCTCCTGCTCCTGCCGCCCCACGTCGCCCGGACACTGAAGGAGGGGAGGAAGGATCCACCCCCCGTTGTAGGCCCCGCCGCACTGGAGGATTCCTCCCGGCGCCGCGCTGTGAGGTGGAGGGAACAGCGCTGCTTACCGGAGGGTCCGCAGAGGGGCTCCTATTTCGGCGCCGGGCCCTGGGGATGATGTCTGGGCTTAGGCGCGCCGGAGGCCTAGTCCTCCGCGGCCGGCGCCCGTCCTGCGGTGCCTGTGATGGTGCTCCCGATGTCCCCTGGAGAAGGCTGTTAACGGATGCATTCAGCCAATCTGTCCCCTGGGAGCTGGCTGCCGTCCGGAGACGCTGGAGGATCGCTTCAACGTCCATTCTGGTAAGTGTGACAGAGATTCCTCACTTGTCACGCAGGCACCTAAAATGGATGCCTGCGTGAGGAGCGTGCCCCTTTTTATGTGCCCCCTCCCCACAGTCCCCTAGTTCCACCCCTATTTTCAAAAAATGCCCCTAAAGCCACCCCTCAAGTTCCCAGTTAACCCCTTACCACCGTATCCCTTCTAACTGCTCCAGCTCCCCAGGTCCCACGTAACCCCGTCATGGCGGCCTCCCTTTACGTGCCGTGGGCCCCCAGTACGGCCTTTCTAGACAGGAGTGGTATTGTGCAGTGTATATATACAATGCAGGACAAATGGTACTGTACAGTGTATATATACACAGGACAGGAGGAGTGGTACTGTGCAGTGTATATATACAGGACAGGAGGAGTGGCACTGTACAGTGTATATATACAGGACAGGAGGAGTGGTACTGTACAGTGTATATATACACAGGACAGGAGGAGTGGTACTGTGCAGAGTATATATACAGGACAGGAGGAGTGGTACTGTGCAGTGTATATATACAATGCAGGACAAATGGTACTGTACAGTGTATATATACACAGGACAGGAGGAGTGGTACTGTGCAGTGTATATATACAGGACAGGAGGAGTGGCACTGTACAGTGTATATATACAGGACAGGAGGAGTGGTACTGTACAGTGTATATATACACAGGACAGGAGGAGTGGTACTGTGCAGTGTATATATACAGGACAGGAGGAGTGGTACTGTGCAGTGTATATATACAGGACAGGAGGAGTGGTACTGTACAGTGTATATATACAGGACAGGAGGAGTGGTACTGTGCAGTGTGTATATATACAGGACAGGAGGAGTGGTACTGTACAGTGTATATATACACAGGACAGGAGGAGTGGTACTGTGCAGTGTATATATACAGGACAGGAGGAGTGGTACTGTACAGTGTATTGTAGCATGGCTAAAGGGTGTGTAGTCGATGGGAGGTATGTGCCACATAAGTGCCTTGTTGCTGTAATGTAGCCCGGAATATTGCGTTGTTTTATATAACCATATGTTTGTGTTTCAGGACCTGTGGTGATGTCAGACCACATGGCTAATCATGTGATAGATTACTGGGTGTGGTTAGTCCTATATAAGACTGGCTAATCCTTTACACAGCAGATAGGTGTGGAGGTGAAACCCTCCTGAGTGTGTTCGGCTTCAGGACTGAGCCGGTTGAACTGGACACTTGTTTTCCTTTGCCTGAACCAAAGGCTATTTTGCTTTCTGTTGTTTTGCCACATGGTTTATGAAGCAATAAACCCAGTGAACTTTAAAGGAACACGTCTCCTGAGTGTCAGCCGTCGCAGCTGAGTGAGTGAAATCGCTACAATTGGTGGAGAATGCGGGCAGCGTTCCCAGCGGAGACGTGAGTTTATTTTTGAATGTCCTGGGTCAAGGCTGTTGCAAGCCAGCAAGCATTGCCGGAGAAAATGGAGGACCTGCTGAAACACTTGGTCCAGCAGGAGCAAAGGCAGCAAGAGACCAACAGGCTGTTGATGCAGCAGATACAACAGAGCCAGCAGCAGATACAACAGAGCCAGCAGGAGCAACGGCAGCAGATGCAGCAAAGCCAGCAGGAGCAACGGCAGCAGTTACAACAGAGCCAGCAGGAGCATCAGCAGCAGATGCAGCTTCTGGCAACCGCCATCCAGGGCAAGGCGAGCGCCCCAACCCCAGGTTTGGCTGATGACACCCACGTCCGGAAGACGGTAAGACGTGCATTGCAGAAAATGACTCCCGGGGATGATGTTGAGGCCTTCCTGACGGTGTTTGAGAGGGTCGCTGAGAGGGAAAAACTTCCGCCAGAGCAGTGGGCAGAGGTACTTGCGCCATACCTGACGGGAGAACCCCAGAAGGCGTACTATGATTTGACCTTGCAGGATGCCAAAGAGTATCACAAATTGAAAGCCGAGATTCTCGCACGTCTGGGGGTGACACTGACTGTCAGGGCACAGCGAGTTCACTCCTGGGGCTATCACCGGGACAAACCACCTCGTTCCCAAATGTTTGATCTGTTGCACCTGGTCCAGAAATGGCTGCAGCCAGAGACCTCTGCGCCTGCACAGATGGTAGAACGGGTGATGACGGATCGGTTTGTCCATTCCCTCCCGAGGCCTATACAGTCTTGGGTTGCCCAGGGTGATCCCCAGAATGCCGACGAGCTGATCGGACTGGTTGAGAGATACCAAGGGTTGGAAGGCTCCTTCGGGAGGCAGCCCATGCCGTACTGGGGGTCCCAGAGGGCAGCTGAGTCCCAAAAAGGGGTGGTGCGTCCAAGGTCACAAAGGGCGGGGGAGGTGGTGCCCAAGGTCCCCACGGGTGATGTTATTTGTTGGAGGTGCCACAAGCCAGGACATATAGCTGCCCGTTGTTCCCAAGCCACTGAGCAGATGGACTGCAGCATGGGACGCCGTTGTTCATACTATGCGTATCCAGTCTGCAGTGTGAACTCTCCATCCAACGAGGGACCTCAAGCGTGTCCCGTAAAGGTGAACGGTCGAGCAGTAACGGCACTGTTAGACTCGGGGAGCCTAGTGACCCTGGTGAGGGCCACTTTTCCTCTTCATCTGCTCCCAGGAAAGAAGGTCGGAGTGCGGTGCATACATGGTGATGCAAAGGACTACCCTATGGCCAGGGTGGTCATTGAAACGGCATGTGGCACTGAATCCCACATAGTCGGCGTAGTTCAGGACTTGTTGCACCCTATAATTATTGGCCGGGATTTCTGTTTGTTTTGGGATTTGTGGGGAAAGGGTTCTGAGCTCCCTGGCAGGGAACCAGTGAACCCTGGAACGGTATCGCCACACCCAGAGGCAGACAGCTTTCCTTTTTGTGTTCTGGTTGGGGATGAGGAGGAAGTATCCCCTACATCTGACATTCTGGAGTTAGAGGTTACCGGTGAAAATTTTGGGACTGCCCAACATAGGGACCCCACTCTGAGGGAAGCCTTTAATAATGTCACAGTTATTGACGGGGTGGTACAGGAGCCGGGGGCAGACAAAAGATTTCCCCATTTTCTGTTGAGGGGGGAATTGTTGTACCGGGTCACGAAAATAAGGGAGGAGTTGGTAGAGCAGTTGATAGTGCCGGGTCCGTATAGACGGAAAGTGTTGGACATGGCCCATTCACACATCTTGGGGGGACACCTAGGGGTGGAAAAAACGCAGGAACGGGTTGTGCAGAGGTTCTATTGGCCTGGGTGTCACCGGGAAATAGTGAACTATTGCAGGTCCTGCCCTACATGTCAGCTAACTGCTCCTACTCCTCATTTCCGGAACCCCCTTGTGCCACTGCCCATTATTGAGGTACCGTTTGAGAGAATTGCCATGGACTTGGTCGGTCCCTTAGTTAAATCAGCTCGGGGCCATCAGTATATATTAGTCATCCTGGACTATGCCACACGCTATCCTGAGGCAATTCCCTTGAGGAATTCTTCCTCAAAGAGCATAGCCCGCGAGTTGGTCCATGTCTTTTCCCGGACAGGTCTGCCAAAGGAGATCCTGACTGATCAGGGTACACCTTTCATGAGCAAGGTGATGAGGGAGTTATGCAAAGCCCTGAAGATCTCCCAGTTGAGGACCTCGGTGTACCATCCCCAGTCAGATGGTCTTGTTGAGAGGTTTAACAAGACTCTAAAGAGCATGCTGAGAAAAGCTATAGAGAAAGACGGTAGAGACTGGGATTGTCTCTTACCCTATCTGATGTTTTCCATTCGTGAAGTTCCACAGGCCTCCACAGGGTTCTCACCGTTTGAGCTTCTATATGGCCGACATCCACGAGGACTCCTGGATATAGCCAAGGAAACCTGGGAAGCCGAAGTCACGCCCCACAGAAGCGTCATTGAGCATGTGGCCCTGATGCAGCAGAGGATTGCAAAGGTGATGCCTATCGTGAAAGAACACCTTCTCCAAGCACAAGAAGCTCAAGCCAGGGTCTACAACCGGTCTGCAAGAGTGAGGCAGTTCAATTCGGGAGACCGAGTTCTGGTGTTAGTTCCAACGGTGGAAAGCAAGTTCTTGGCCAAATGGCAAGGGCCATATGAGGTTGTCGAGAAACTTGGTGAGGTAAATTATAAAATTCACCAACCAGGAAGACGGAAACCATTCCAAGTTTACCATGTCAACCTCATCAAGCCATGGCAAGATAGAGAGCCGACAGTTACTCCGTCATTGTTAAGCAACCCAGAAGGTGAGGTTGGAGCGGTTACTATAGCAGAGACGCTATCGAAAACCCAGAAACAGCAGTGCCGGGAGTTACTCCAGAAAAACAGGGACCTGTTTCCAGAATTGCCAGGATACACGAAGGTCATAGAGCACGAGGTCCTAACAGAGCCCCATGTGCGGGTGAATGTGAAACCTTATCGTATTCCTGAGGCTCGTCGAGAAGTTATCTCCAAGGAAGTGGAGCGTATGTTGAGGCTTGGAGTCATTGAGGAATCCAAGAGCGGTTGGTCAAGCCCAATTGTCCTGGTCCCAAAACCTGATGGAGAGTGGAGGTTTTGCAACGACTATCGGAAGTTGAATGAGGTCTCCAAGTTCGACGCTTATCCCATGCCCCGTATTGATGAGCTCATCGAAAGGCTTGGGCACGCCAGATATATATCCACCTTGGATCTGACAAAGGGGTATTGGCAGATCCCCATGGCGCAGGAAGCCAAGGAGAAGACAGCCTTTTCGACACCTGATGGATGCTTCCAGTATGCCCGGATGCCGTTTGGCCTACAGGGAGCTCCGGCGACCTTCCAGAGGGCTATGGATAGAGTTCTTGCACCCCATAAGGCCTACGCTGCTGCGTACCTAGATGATATCGTCATCTTTAGCCCGGACTGGGAGAGTCATCTGGAGAAAGTCCAAGCGGTGTTGGATGCTATAAGAGAGGCCGGATTTACTATAAACCCAAAGAAGTGTGCCTTGGGTAAAGAAGAAGCTAAGTACCTTGGATACATAGTGGGTCACGGAGAAATAAAACCCCAAATCAGTAAAGTGGAGGCAATTCAAACGTGGCCAAAACCAGTTTCCAAGAAGCAAGTTAAAGCCTTCCTGGGAATCGTGGGATATTACAGGAGGTTCATCCCAAACTTCGCCACGATGGCTGCGCCTCTGACTGACCTGCTAAAAGGGACAAAACCAGTAATGGTTAAGTGGTCCGAAGAAACAGAGTCAGCCTTCCAAGAAATGAAAAACGCTTTGTGTAAGCAACCCGTTCTGATGGCCCCAAACTTCAAGAAAGAGTTTATTCTTCAGACAGATGCCTCAGATGTTGGGGTGGGAGCAGTCCTTTCCCAAGAACTACATGGGGAGGAGCATCCTGTTCTCTATCTGAGTAGGAAGCTGTCCTCATCTGAAAAGAACTACTCAGTCGTTGAGAAGGAGTGCTTGGCCATAAAATGGGCAGTGGACACATTACGGTACTATCTGCTGGGACGTAAATTTAGACTGATATCCGACCATGCCCCACTTAGGTGGATGAGGGAAACGAAGGGTAGAAATGCTAGGGTCACCCGTTGGTTCTTATCCCTGCAGGACTTCAGTTTCCATGTGGAACATCGGGCCGGAAAGCTGCACGGTAATGCGGATGCCCTATCAAGAATCCCTTGTTTAGTGGGAGAAAGTGCCAAGCCCCACGGCTTTAGGCAGAGGGGGGAGGTATGTAGCATGGCTAAAGGGTGTGTAGTCGATGGGAGGTATGTGCCACATAAGTGCCTTGTTGCTGTAATGTAGCCCGGAATATTGCGTTGTTTTATATAACCATATGTTTGTGTTTCAGGACCTGTGGTGATGTCAGACCACATGGCTAATCATGTGATAGATTACTGGGTGTGGATAGTCCTATATAAGACTGGCTAATCCTTTACACAGCAGATAGGTGTGGAGGTGAAACCCTCCTGAGTGTGTTCGGCTTCAGGACTGAGCCGGATGAACTGGACACTTGTTTTCCTTTGCCTGAACCAAAGGCTATTTTGCTTTCTGTTGTTTTGCCACATGGTTTATGAAGCAATAAACCCAGTGAACTTTAAAGGAACACGTCTCCTGAGTGTCAGCCGTCGCAGCTGAGTGAGTGAAATCGCTACAGTATATATACAGGACAGGAGGAGTGGTATTGTGCAGTGTATATATACAGGACAGGAGGAGTGGTACTGTACAGTGTATATATACAGGACAGGAGGAGTGGTACTGTGCAGTGTATATATACAGGACAGGAGGAGTGGTACTGTACAGTGTATATATACAGGACAGGAGGAGTGGTACTGTGCAGAGTATATATACAGGACAGGAGGAGTGGTACTGTACAGTGTATATATACAGGAGGAGTGGTACTGTGCAGTGTATATATACAGGACATGAGGAGTGGTACTGTGCAGTGTATATATACAGGACAGGAGGAGTGGTACTGTACAGTGTATATATACAGGACAGGAAGAGTGGTACTGTGCAGAGTAAATATACAGAATAGGAGGAGTGGTACTGTGCAGTGTATATATACAGGACAGGAGGAGTGGTACTGTGCAGTGTATATATACAGGACAGGAGGAGTGGTACTGTGCAGTGTATATATACAGAACAGGAGGAGTGGTACTGTGCAGTGTATATATACAGAACAGGAGGAGTGGTACTGTGCAGTGTATATATACAGGACAGGAGGAGTGGTACTGTACAGTGTATATATACAGGACAGGAGGAGTGGTACTGTGCAGAGTATATATACAGGACAGGAGGAGTGGTACTGTACAGTGTATATATACAGGAGGAGTGGTACTGTGCAGTGTATATATACAGGACAGGAGGAGTGGTACTGTGCAGTGTATATATACAGGACAGGAGGAGTGGTACTGTACAGTGTATATATACAGGACAGGAAGAGTGGTACTGTGCAGAGTAAATATACAGGACAGGAGGAGTGGTACTGTGCAGTGTATATATACAGGACAGGAGGAGTGGTACTATACAGTGTACATATACAGGACAGGAGGAGTGGTACTGTGCAGTGTATATATACAGGACAGGAGGAGTGGTACTGTGCAGTGTATATACAGGACAGGAGGAGTGGTACTGTGCAGTGTATATACAGGACAGGAGGAGTGGTACTGTGCAGTGTATATACAGGACAGGAGGAGTGGTACTGTACAGTGTATATATACAGGACAGGAGGAGTGGTACTGTGCAGTGTATATACAGGACAGGAGGAGTGGTACTGTACAGTGTATATATGCAGGACAGGAGGAGTGGTACTGTACAGTGTATATATACAGGACAGGAGGAGTGGTACTGTACAGTGTATATATACAGGACAGGAGGAGTGGTACTGTACAGTGTATATATACAGGACAGGAGGAGTGGTACTGTGCAGTGTATATACAGGACAGGAGGAGTGGTACTGTACAGTGTATATATACAGGACAGGAGGAGTGGTACTGTGCAGTGTATGTATACAGGAGGAGTGGTACTGCGCAGTGTATATATACAGGACAGGAGGAGTGGTACTGTGCAGTGTATATATACAGGACAGGAGGAGTGGTACTGTGCAGTGTATATACAGGACAGGAGGAGTGGTACTGTGCAGTGTATATATACAGGACAGGAGGAGTGGTACTGTGCAGTGTGTATATACAGGACAAGAGGAGTGGTACTGTGCAGTGTATATATACAGGACAGGAGGAGCGGTACTGTGCAGTGTGTATATACAGGACAGGAGGAGTGGTACTGTACAGTGTATATATGCAGGACAGGAGGAGTGGTACTGTACAGTGTATATATACAGGACAGGAGGAGTGGTACTGTACAGTGTATATATACAGGACAGGAGGAGTGGTACTGTGCAGTGTATATATACAGGACAGGAGGAGTGGTACTGTGCAGTGTATATATACAGGACAGGAGGAGTGGTACTGTGCAGTGTATATACAGGACAGGAGGAGTGGTACTGTGCAGTGTATATATACAGGACAGGAGGAGTGGTACTGTGCAGTGTATATATACAGGACAGGAGGAGTGGTACTGTGCAGTGTATATACAGGACAGGAGGAGTGGTACTGTACAGTGTATATATACAGGACAGGAGGAGTGGTACTGTGCAGTGTATATACAGGACAGGAGGAGTGGTACTGTGCAGTGTATATATACAGGACAGGAGGAGTGGTACTGTGCAGTGTATATATACAGGACAGGAGGAGTGGTACTGTGCAGTTTATATATACAGGACAGGAGGAGTGGTACTGTGCAGTGTATATACAGGACAGGAGGAGTGGTACTGTGCAGTCTATATATACAGGACAGGAGGAGTGGTATTGTGCAGTGTATATATACAGGACAGGAGGAGTGGTACTGTACAGTGTATATATACAGGACAGGAGGAGTGGTACTGTGCAGTGTATATATACAGGACAGGAGGAGTGGTACTGTACAGTGTATATAAAGGACAGGAAGAGTGGTACTGTGCAGTGTATATACAGGACAGGAGGAGTGGTACTGTGCAGTGTATATATACAGGACAGGAGGAGTGGTACTGTGCAGTGTATATACAGGACAGGAGGAGTGGTACTGTGCAGTGTATATATACAGGACAGGAGGAGTGGTACTGTGCAGTGTATATATACAGGACAGGAGGAGTGGTACTGTGCAGTGTATATACAGGACAGGAGGAGTGGTACTGTGCAGTGTATATATACAGGACAGGAGGAGTGGTACTGTGCAGTGTATATATACAGGACAGGAGGAGTGGTACTGTGCAGTGTATATACAGGACAGGAGGAGTGGTACTGTACAGTGTATATATACAGGACAGGAGGAGTGGTACTGTGCAGTGTATATACAGGACAGGAGGAGTGGTACTGTGCAGTGTATATATACAGGACAGGAGGAGTGGTACTGTGCAGTGTATATATACAGGACAGGAGGAGTGGTACTGTGCAGTTTATATATACAGGACAGGAGGAGTGGTACTGTGCAGTGTATATAAAGGACAGGAAGAGTGGTACTGTGCAGTGTATATATACAGGAGGAGTGGTACTGTGCAGTGTATATATACAGGACAGGAGGAGTGGTACTGTGCAGTGTATATACAGGACAGGAGGAGTGGTACTGTGCAGTTTATATATACAGGACAGGAGGAGTGGTACTGTACAGTGTATATAAAGGACAGGAAGAGTGGTACTGTGCAGTGTATATATACAGGAGGAGTGGTACTGTGCAGTGTATATATACAGGACAGGAGGAGTGGTACTGTGCAGTGTATATACAGGACAGGAGGAGTGGTACTGTGCAGTGTATATATGCAGATACTTAGATTTACACCACACAGGCAATATATGTATCTTAACTGATCAGCACCAAATCTTTAAGGGGTTTTCCACTACTAGGACAATCCATTAAATGTTCGGCCCCTATAAAATAATAAAGCCTATACTCACCTACCGTGCTGGCGCCATTCCCACAGTGGCTGTGATGACTCCCTGGGGCTGTGATGCGGTGTAATGACACGTGACACCGGCGCCATCCAACACTGGTGTCACTATCTCTGTCTTTTGGACAAACTGAACATGAAGAGGAAGTCTAGGATGAGCTGCTTGATCCCGAACTTCCTCTTCATGTTCAGTTTGTCCGAAGATGGAGACAGTGACACCAGCGCTGATTGGCGCCGGCGTCACGTGTCACAACACCACATCACAGCCCCGGGGAGTCATCGCAGCCATGTGGGAACGGTGCCAGCACGCGAGGTGAGTTTAGGCTTTATTATTTCATCGAGGCTCAACATTTAGTTAAAACAGGGTTGTCCTAGTAGGAGACAATACCTTTAAGCAATGGACTCTTTATTAGCCCATATGGCAACATTTTAGCTCCATATCAGAGAAATGTTCTGTTATTGATCCGAAACGTTGCCACATGGGCTAATAAATAGTCCTCCACTTTTTTCACAATTAATCAAAGTGCAATGTGTGTGTACGTATGTATAAGAATAAATTTGTACATGTAAATAGCTGTTTTTGGTATGCACCTATTCAGACTAGTTTTGATGTGCCAATCAGTTTTCTGTTGTTTCAATATTACCTTTCTGACAGAGCGCTCCGCCCCTCACCGTGGTGACTTTAATCAGGTTCCTACCTACCTATAAGTATAGGCTTTGCTGAGAGAGGTGTCCACATTCACCCAGACATTCAGACATTAGCCTAAAGCTGGAGTCACACATAACGATATCGTTAACGATATAGTTGCAACGTCACACTTTTGGTGATGTAGCAACGATCCCGCTAACGATCTCGTTATGTGTGACAGTGACCAACGATCAGGCCCCTGCTGGGAGATCGTTGGTCGTTGGGGAATGATCAGGACCATTTTTTGGTCGCTGATCACCCGCTGTCATCGCCGAATTGGCGTGTGTGACGCCGATCCAGTGATGTGTTGACTTGTAACCAGGGTAAATATCGGGTTACTAAGCGCAGGGCCATGTGCATTAGCAGCGCTCTTGCCGATAGCTGTTTTAACCCTGTGGACACCGGCGGGGGACGTGACAGACATCAGAATGTGAGTATGCAGTGTTTTTTTTTGTTTTTTTTCTTTTACAATGGTAACCAGGGTAAATATCGGGTTACTAAGCGTGGCCCTGCACTTAGCAACCCGATGTTTACCCTGGTTACCCGGGTGCTGCAGGGGGTCTTCGGCATCATTGAAGACAGTTTCAACGATGCCGAAGTCGTTCCCCTGATCGTTGGTCGCTGGAGAGAGCTGTCTGTGTGACAGCTCCCCAGCGACCACACGACGACTTACCAACGATCACGCTGGTCGTGATTGTTGGTAAGTCGTTTAGTGTAAAGGTACCTTAAGAGAGGTATTCACACTGGTTAGGGACCCATCAGTCTTTGAGTCCACCTTGACGTTGGTTGATGGGCTGACATTATTTGGCCAAATTTTGTGCAAAACGTCTCAAATATTTTTTTCCAATATTCACTAGCCATTTTGCTATTCACATTTCATATATTTCATATTGACATGCTTTAACATGATTGAGTGCAACCTTTTTCATATATTATATAAATATATAGACACACACATTCACACACATACATATACATACAGTGGGGAAAATAAGTATTAGATCCCTTGCTGATTTTGTAAGTTTGCCCACTGACAAACACAAGAACAGTCTATAATTCTAAGGGTAGGTTAATTTTAACATTGAGAGGTAGAATATCAGAAAGAAAATCACATTGTATAAATTATATAAATGTATTTGCATTTTGCAGTGAGAAATAAGTATTTGATTCCTCTGGCAAACAAGACGTAATACTTGGTGGCAAAACCCTTGTTGGCAGGAACAGCAGTCAGACGTTTTTTGTGGTTAATGATGAGGTAAGCACACATGTCAGGAGAAATTTTGGTCCTCTTCTCTTTGCAGATCATTTCGAAATCATCAAGAGTTTGTGTCTATGCTTGGCAACTCGGAGCTTCAACTCCCTCCATAAGTTTTCTATATGATTACGGTCTGGAGACTGGCTACGCCACTCCATGACTCCAATGTGCTTCTTTTTGAGCCACTCCTTTGTTGCCTTGGCTGCATGTATTGGGTCATTGTCTTTCTGGAATGCCCAGCCACGACCCAATTTTAATTTCCTGGCGGAGGGAAGGAGGTTTTCACTCAGGATTTTACAGGATTTTATGGTACATGGCTCCATCCATTCTCCCATAGATGCGGTGAAGTAGTCTTGTGTCCTTAGCAGAGAAACACCCCCAAAACATAATGTTTCCACCTGCATGCTTGATAGTGGGGACGGTGTTCTTTGGGTCATAGGCAGCATTTTTCTTCCCCCAAACACGGAGAGTTAATGCCAAAGAGCACAATTTTTGTCTCATCTGACCACAGCACCTTCTCCCAATCACTCATAGAATCATTCAGGTTTTCATTGGTAGACTTCAGATGGGCCTGCACATGTGCCTTCTTGAGCAATAGGGACCTTGCGGGCACTGCAGGATTTTAAACCTTTATGGTGTAATGTGTTACCAATGGTTTTCTTGGTGACTGTGATCACAGCTGCCTTGAGATCATTAACAATTTTCACCCTTGTAGTTTTAGGCTGATCTCTCACCTTCCTCATGATCAAGGATATCGATGTCGATTGACAGTCATTTTGTATTTCTTCTATTTTCTTACTATTGCACCAACAGTTGTCTCCTTCTCACCCTGCATCTTACTTATGGTTTTGTAGCCCATTCCAGCTTTGTACAGGTCTATGATCTTGCCCCTGACATACTTATACAGCTCTTTGGTCTTGCCCATGTTGTAGAGGTTAGAGTGAGTCCCCCACCAGGGCCGTGGGGTCCGGTGTTCACAGGGGGATGTCACGGTGGCGACCCGGTCCATGGCCTTGGGCGCCCATGTAAAAGGGAGATTGAATAAAGGTTATGTTCGTGACGCCACCTGTGGTATTCGGTCAGTGGGGACCGATGCTGCTTTAAGGGGTCCTTTGGGGTGATGTTATGGCAGCTAGATGGTATAACTTCCCACAGGTGAAGTGTATCCCCAGGGCTCCCGGTGTGTAGATGGAAGATGGTGAATGGCGCAGTAAAGAATGGGGACACAGGTTTGCAGTCTCTTTACCTGGTTTACTGAAGACTTCAGGCAGCCACAGTCCAGGGTACCAGATCACAGGATAGGCAGAGTCCGGCCGGCTTGGAGGCAAGTTGGAAGTCCCCTTATCCAGGTGGAGTTAAAAGCCTTCCTCTAGTGCAGTGGTGTTGTAGTCCCTTACTGCCTATGGCTTCTGATAAGGTCCTCATAGTTCTTCTCTCTGTCCCCCATATAGGATAGGACACAAACCAGAATGACAGGTGACCCGAGCCTTTTTACAGGGTCTCTATCACGACCCGGGCTCTATGTGTCACTGTACCTCCTGGGTATTGAGGCAGACAGGTAATTTGCAGTTCACCTGTCCTGCCGGTCTCTGCTGTAAGTCTTAGAATCCCTTACAACCTTGGTGTTCCGGCTACCGGTTATCTGCGTTTCAGAGGGGGATTGCTCATTCGCAGCTGTCCTCCCCTGATGTCACTCTCTTGTGCTACGCTCTTTTACACACTTGCTGCAATCTGTTCTGCTTTCGGTATTATCTCTGTCCAGGAGCTGCAGCACTTTCTCGTGGCTGCACGGCCCCTTTGCTCCCTTCCCCTCTGTCTCTCTGACACGAACTAACTAACTTTCCCTCCAAACCACAATATATATAGGGAAGTCACCTAGGAATGGGATCAAAGGTTCCCCCTTGTGGCCTGGAGTGTGAACATGTTGCATGTTTGTGTTTACCTGGTGAGAGTTATCCTTCCTTGCCTCCAAGTGTAACATCACTCTCCCCGTGAGGAAAGCAATGTCACTGTGATGACCAGGACCCTGGGGAGTCACAAGAGTCTTACTGATTTATTGAGTCTGTGGACAGGAGTCTTTTTATAAAGGTGACTATGTAAGACAGCTGTCTTTAATGTAGGTAAGAAGTTGATTAGGAGCGTCTTACTGGTCTGTAGAAGCCAGAACTCTTAACGGCTGGTAGGGGATCGAATACTTATTTCTCACTGCAAAATGCAAAAAAAATATATAATTTATACAATAGGATTTTCTAGATTTTAATTTTTTTTTATATTCTATCTCTCAATTTTAAAATTACCCTACCCTTAAAATTATAGCCTGCTCATGTCTTTGTCAGTGGGCAAACGTACAAAATCAGGCCGGCTTCACACTCAGCGTATGAAAATACGGTCCGTATATTACGGCCGTAATACGCTGAAATGTCCCGAAAATAGTGGTCTGTAGCTCCTCCGTAGGCAGGGTGTGTCAGCGTTTTTTGCGCATGGCATCCTCCGTATGTAATCCATATGGCATCCGTACTGCGTGGTTTTCTCGCAGGCTTGCAAAACCAACATACCGCTATAGAAATGATCCATGTGTCCCAAAAAGAAAAAAATATATATATATATATATATATATACTGATGTTTATAGATCGTGGGAAATTTCCTAGAAAGCTCCCAGGCTTTCTAGGCAAGTTCCCACGATATATAAACAGCCAGCAGAGGGCGCCTCACCGCAAATGAAGCTAAATATAGCTCATTGATCTATATTTAGACTCATTCCCCGGGGTTTTGCAGCGAGGAGCAGCCTGCATTAGCAAAGCTCCTTGCTGCAAAATGTTTTAACCCCTTCAGAAGGATTTACATCGTTGGACGTTACAGATCTGCGGAGGGTAAGTATATTGTTGGTTTATTATGTTTTTTCTTTCACAGAACGAGGGTCTTCAGTGATTGGATTGGGCGTAGAATAAAATACTCCAACAACCATTGTTTTTATTTCATTAAAATAATTTTAAATAATGTGTTTGTGTTTTATTTAACCCTTTCATTCAATTGGATTAATAATGGATAGGTGTCATAATTGACGCCTCTCCATTATTAATTAGGCTTAATGTCACCTTACAATAGCAAGGTGGCATTAACCCTTCATTACCCCATATCCCACTGCTACACGGGAATGGGAAGAGAGTGGCCAAGTGCCAGAATAGGCGCATCTTCCAGATGTGCCTTTTCTGGGGTGGCTGGGGGCAGGTGTTTTTAGCCAGGGGGGGGCCAATAACCATGGACCCTCTCCAGGCTATTAATATCTGCCCTCAGTCACTGGCTTTACTACTCTGGCGGAGAAAATTGTGCGGGAGCCCACGCCAATTTTTTCCGCCATTTAACCCTTAAATATAATAGCTAGAACGCCCAAATTTTGCATATACACACTACTAACATTAATAGTGTGGAATATGCAAAAAAAATGGTGATATGAGATGGTTTACTGTATGTAAACCAGGTCTCATATCATGTCGGGTTTGTGAAGGAGAAAGCAAAAGCCGGTAATTGAATTACCAGCTTTAAAGCTATCTCGCGCTGCATTAAATATAAATATATATATATAGGTGTCTCCCTGACATATATATATGTATATATACCTATTCTATGTGTATATATCTACTCTAATCTAACCTGTCAGTGTGATTTTACTGTACTCTGCGCTGAATTGCCGGCTTTTCTAAGGACACGGGTGCGTAAAAATCGGACAGCACTCGCATGGTGCGAGTGCTGTGCGTTTTTTTTTTCCCGCACCCATTGACTTGTATTGGCGAGTCTCGTCCGAGAATCTCAGCAATACGCAGCATGCTGCGATTTTTTTCTCAGCCGACACAGATTTTTCTCAGTCCGATTTCGGCTGGGAAAAAAATCGCAAATGGAGTGTCACATATTGATTAACATTGGTCCGAGTGCAATCCGATTTTTTATCGGATTGCACTCGTCCGTTTTCCTCACAAGTGGAGATGAGCCCTAATACTGATCAATAAAATACGGCAGATAGGAGCAGGGGCATAGAGAATAATTGTGCCGTATTTTTTGCGAGTTTTACGGACGTAGTTTCTGCGCTCTTACGTCCGTAAAACTCGCAAGTGTGAAGCCGGCCTCAGAAGTGATAAAATACTTATTTCCCCCACTGTACATACACACACACAATAAGAGTAAATGCTGAGAATTACACCATATAGTGTGTAAAAGTTTATATACAGTATATTACATACAGCAGTATAACCTATATTATGTATATACAGCAGTCGCAGCATCACCTAAATAATGTATATAGACTGCTGTACAAACATATAGGTGATACTGCAGTTAGCGAGTATCACTTATGTATTGTATATACAGCAGTTTATATACATTATACAGTTGATACTGCGACCGCTGTGTATAGCCGCAGTGTGTGCATATACAGCTCTGGCAAAAATTAAGAGACCACCACATCAAAACCCTGTCATGGGCAGCCCAATCTCCAGACCTCAACCCCATTGAAAACCTCTGGAATGTAATCAAGAGGATGATAGATAGTAACAAGCCATCAAACAAAGAAGAACTACTTACATTTTTGCGCCAGGAGCAGTGTGAAAGACTGGTGGAAAGCATGCCAAGACGCATGAAAGCTGTGATTAATAATCATGGTTATTCCACAAAAATTTGATTTCTGAACTCTTCCTGAGTTAAAATATTAGTATTGTAGTTTCTAAATTATTATGAACTTCTTTTCTTTGTATTATTTAAGGTCTGAAAGCACTGTATTTTGGTTTTTTTTTACCATTTTTTTTGTCAGAAAAAAATACTAAATTTATTGCTTGGAAATTCGGAGACATGTTGTCAGAAGTTTATAGAATAAACTAGATGGTGGCCCGATTCTAACGCATCGGGTATTCTAGAATATGCATGTCCACGTAGTATATTGCACAGCCCACGTAGTATATTGCCCAGCCACGTGGTATATTGCCCAGTCACGTAGTATATTGCCCAGCCATGTAGTATATTGCCCAGCCACATAGTATATTGCCCAGCCACATAGTATTATGCCCAGCCACGTAGTATATTGCACAGCCACACAGTATATTGCCCAGCCACATAGTATATTGCCCAGCCACGTAGTATATTGCCCAGCCACGCAGTATATTGCCCAGCCACGTAGTATATTGCCCAGCCACGCAGTATATTGCCCAGCCACGTAGTATATTGCCCAGCCACGCAGTATATTGACCAGCCATGTAGTATATTGCCCAGCCACGTAGTATATTGCCCAGCCACATAGTATATTGCCCAGCCATGCAGTATATTGCCCAGCCACGTAGTATATTGCCCAGCCACGTAGTATATTGCCCAGCCACATAGTATATTGCCAAGCCACGTAGTATATTGCCCATCCATGTAGTATATTGCCCAGTCACGTAGTATATTGCCCAGCCACATAGTATATTGCCCAGCCACGTAGTATATTGCCCAGTCACGTAGTATATTACCCAGTGATGTAGTATATTGCCCAGCCACGTAGTATATTGCCCATTCACGTAGTATATTGCCCAGTGACGTAGTATGTTGCCCAGCCACGTAGTATATTGCCCAGTGACGTAGTATACAGCACAGAGCCACGTAGTATATTGCCCAGTCACGTAGTATATTGCCCAGCTACGTAGTATATTGCCCAGCCACGTAGTATATTGCACAGCGACGTAGTTTACAGCACAGAGCCATGTATTATATTGCCCAGTCACGTATATTGGCCAGTCACGTAGTATATTGCCCAGCTACGTAGTATATTGCCCAGCCACGCAGTATATTGCCCAGCCACGTAGTATATTGCCCAGCCACGCAGTATATTGCCCAGCCACATAGTATATTGCCCAGCCACGTAGTATATTGCCCAGCCACGCAGTATATTGACCAGCCACGTAGTATATTGCCCAGCCACGTAGTATATTGCCCAGCCACGTAGTATATTGCCCAGCCATGCAGTATATTGCCCAGCCACGTAGTATATTGCCCAGCCACATAGTATATTGCCCAGCTACATAGTATATTGCCAAGCCACGTAGTATATTGCCCATCCATGTAGTATATTGCCCAGTCACGTAGTATATTGCCCAACCACATAGTATATTGCCCAGCCACGTAGTATATTGCCCAGTCACGTAGTATATTACCCAGTGACGTAGTATATTGCCCAGCCACGTAGTATATTGCCCATTCACGTAGTATATTGCCCAGTGACGTAGTATACAGCACAGAGCCATGTAGTATATTGCACAGTGGCGTAGTATACAGCACAGAGCCACGTAGTATATTGCCCAGTCACGTAGTATATTGCCCAGCTACGTAGTATATTGCCCAGCCACGTAGTATATTGCACAGCGACGTAGTATACAGCACAGAGCCATGTATTATATTGCCCAGTCACGTATATTGGCCAGTCACGTAGTATATTGCCCAGCTACGTAGTATATTGCCCAGCCACGTATGTCACAGGTTAAAAAATAAAAAATAAACATACTCACCTTCCAAGGGAGCCCTTGTAGTCATGTCGCCTGTGTGCGGTGCACTCGGCAGCTTCCGGTTTCAGGGTTGGTAGCGCAGGACCTGTGATGCCGTCGCGGTCACATAACCGTGACGTCATGGCAGGTCCTTCTCACGCAGGACCTGTGATGAGGTCGCGGTCACATGACAGTGACATCATGGCAGGTCCTTGTCGCTTACCATTCTTGCTACCGACACCTGCTACTTGCATGGAGCGGTTACCGAAGTGTCGCGAGGAGCGGGAAAGGCGGCGGAAGGCAGCATCAATAGTAAAAACTTGGTCACGCAGGGTTAATAGCGGCAGTAACGGAGTGAGTTACCCGCGGCATAATGCGGTCCGTTACCGCTGGCATTAACCCTGTGTGAGCGGTGACTGCAGGGAGTATGGAGCGGGCGCCGGGCACTGACTGCAGGGGAGTGGGGAGGGACTAATCGGACTGTGGCCGTCGCTGATTGGTCGCGGCAGCCATGACAGGCAGCTGGCAAGACCAATCAGCGACTTGGATTCCATGACAGACAGAGGCGGCGACCAATGAATATCCGTGACAGAAGGACAGACAGAAAGACGGAAGTGACCCTTAGACAATTATATAGTAGAAGAACAATTTACACTTTACTCAAAAATATGCCTATAAAGAGAACAATCATACAAACTGAACATTTTGCATAACGCACATACTGCGGTGCCAGTTTTACCTATATAATGTATATAGACTGCTGTACATACATTATATGGGTGATACTGCTACTGCTGTATATAATCACAGTATCACTTATATATTGTATATACAGCACTAGCAGTATCACCTATATATTGTATCTACAGTAGTCAATATACTGTACATTAGACGGTTCAAACTGTAAATGCTGTACATGCAATATATAGGTGTTACTGTGATTGTTGTGTATAGTCGCAGTATACAGTACAGACCAAAAGTTTGGAAACACCATCTCATTCAAAGATTTTTCTGTATTTTCATGACTAAGAAAATTGTACATTAACACTAAAGGCATCAAAACTATGAATTAACACATGTGGAATTATAAACTTAACATAAAAGTGTGAAACAAATGAAAATATGTTTTATATTCTAGATTCTTCAAAGTAGCCACCTTTTGCTATGATTACTGCTGTGCACACTCTTGGCATTCTCTTGATGAGCTTCAAGAGGTAGTCTCCGGAAATGGTTTTTGCTTCACAGGTGTGCCCTGTCAGGTTTAATAAGTGTGATTTCTTGCCTTAGAAATGGGGTTAGGACCATCAGTTGTGTTGTGCAGAAGTGTGGTGGATATACAGCTGATAGTCCTACTGAATAGACTGTTAGAATTGGTATTATGGCAAAAAAAGGAGCTATGTAAAGAAAAACGAGTGGCCATCATTACTTTAAGAAACGAAGGTCAGTCAGTCCGAAAAATTGGGAAAACTTTGAAAGTGTCCCCAAGTGCAGTGGCAAAAACCATCAAGCGCTACAAAGAAACTGTCTCACATAAGGACTGCCCCAAGAAAGGAAGACCAAGATTCACCTCTGCTTCTGAGGATGTTTATCCGAGTCACCAGCCTAGGAAATCGCAGGTTAACATCAGCTCAGATTAGAGACCAGGTCAATGCCACACAGAGTTCTAGCAGCAGACACATCTCTACAACAACTGTTAAGAGGAGACTTTGTGCAGTAGGCCTTCATGGTAAAATAGCTGCTAGGAAACCACTGCTAAGGACAGGCAACAAGCAGAAGAGACTTGTTTGTGCTAAAGAACACAAGGAATGGATATTAGACCAGTGGAAATCTGTGCTTTGGTGTCATAAGTCCAAATTTGAGATCTTTGGTTCCAACGACCGTGTCTTTGTGCGACACAGAAAAGGTGAACGGATGGACTCTACATGCCTGGTTCCCACCGTGAAGCATGGAGGAGGAAGTGTGATGGTGTGGGGGTGGTTTGCTGGTGACACTGTTGGGGATGTATTCAAAATTGAAGGCATACTGAACCAGCATGGCTACCGCAGCATCTTTCAGTGGCATGTTATTCCATCCTGTTTGCGTTTAGTTGGACCATCATTTATTTTTCAACAGGACAATGACCCCAAACACACCTCCAGGCTGTGTAAGGGCTATTTGACCAAGAAGGAGAGTGATGGGGTGCAGTCACCGGACCTGAACCCAATCGAGATGGTTTGGGGTGAGCTGGATCGCAGAGTGAAGGCAAAAGGGCCAACAAGTACTAAGCATCTCTGGGAACTCCTTCAAGACTGTTGGAAGACCATTTCCGGTGACTACCTCTTTTAGCTCATCAAGAGAATGCCAAGAGTGAGCAGAGCAGTAATCAAAGCAAAAGGTGGTACTTTGAAGAACCTAGAATATGAATATAAGACATATTTTCAGTTGCTTCACACTTTTTTGTTAAGTATATAATTCCACATGTGTTATTTCATAGTTTTGATGCCTTCAGTGTGAATGTACAATTTTTTTAGTCATGAAAATACAGAAAAATCTTTGAATGACAAGATGTGTCCAAACTTTTGGTCTGTACTGTATATACAGCAGCATCACCTGTATAACATAAATACACAGCAGTCGCAATATCACTTATATAACGTATATAGACTGCTGTACATACATTATATAGGTGATACAGTGATTATATACTGCTACTGCTGTATCATTTATATATTGTATATACAGCAGTTAATATACATTAGATAAGTCAAACTGCAAATGCTGTATTTACATAAAAAAGTTTTCATCTTGATACTCACCTGAAATGGGGGGAGGATGAGGTGGGTCCACTGTCCACCCAGCGTCTGAGGTGCTGAGGACTCGGAGCGGATGCCGGCTGGGGACTGGTGAGGAGAGAAGACTGTTCTCTGACGCTGGTAATGGCCAGCATCAGACAGAGAGGGGCTCAGGTAGGTGTCCTGTGTGCACCGCGGTGGCGTCGTCCTTTGCCAACTTCAGCACAGGCCCTGTGTGCGTGCGCTCTCATGCTTGTCCGCGCTGACATGAGCCGTAGCTGCGTTCACAAGCACAAATGACGGCCATGCTCATGCACTTACATTAGCTGTTGTGGACCTTGTCAGCACGTGCACCGAGGGAGCGTGTACACACAGGGCTTGTTCAGAAGTTTTAAAGGGCGACGGCCCATTTTGTAACTCAGAACCGCCAGCCCAGCGGACATCTGTCCGCCTTGGTAGATTGCCAATCTGGGCCTGAACCTGATCCTTGCTCACCCTGAAAAAATGCGGGGAGACAGCCGGGCAGCCTTTATAAGTATTGTATTGTCTTCAGATCAATTTGCTTTATACTATTTTGGTAAATTTTGTTTCTGCACCAACAAGGAAAAATGTAATGACGGCTGCCATGATTAGCAGAAGGCAACTTTGGGTGTTGTCCATATCATGTGCCACCTTTGATAGCAGTTAAGCACCACAATAGAAACAATTACACAGCTGGTTAAGAAGTAAGAAAGATAGTGAGTGGGAGGCAGTGGCAAGAAAGCCTGTGATATCAATGGACAGTTAACAGCTGTTAATTGATGAAACATATGGGGCTAAGGTGACTCTGAGATTAAATTATATATATCACAACAATAACCACTAGATGTTCTTCAGCTTCCTAGTCTATAAGGATCTAGAAAATTTATAGTGCTTCTACAGTGAATACTGGAAATTCCTGACAGATAGGGGTTCCATATGAGAGATCTTCTTCTATAAAGAGAATGGTGGTCGTGTGATCCAAAAATGCTAATTCAAAACAATTGTCAGTGTGTAGCAAATTGTCACGCTGGCAGATCATGGGCCCACTGAGCCACGGACCGAGGAGAGCCTGGAGGAACATAACGAAGCGACCACATGGGTTTTTACTACAGCCCCATTTGGTGGAATTCTACTTGAGCCACAGGTGGATGCCAGGTGCCACTCTATGGCAGATCTCAATACTACAGCAGCTGACCAAATGGGTCAGGACAGCAGACAAGGACTCGGAGTCCAAGGTGGTATCAGATTCTGGTGAACAGATATTGGACCTGGTTTAGATGGGACCGTCACTGAAGCTGATAAAGATAATGCTGAGCACAGGTCCTGGTCCAGGTACCGAAGGTGTGTTTCAGGAACAGGTACCGCCAAAGCTGTTTCTGGTTCAAGTACTGATTCAGACAAAGCTGGTACTGGTACAGGTAAACTGTACAGGTACAGGGAACTAGTATTAGACAAGCAGCTTGCAGACTGACTTAGACAATTGCTGCTCAAGCACCTCCCTCCAGGGGAAAAGTGCCTTAATTTCCTAGTGTCTCCCAGCTATTGGTTGGGGACAAATTACAGTGCATGTGCTGCCCCTTTAAGAGGCAGGGAGCACATTTGCGTGCGCACCCTAAGTGCGCTGTCAGGAAACCTGCACGGCGTGTACAGGTCCCGAGACACAGGAACCGCAGTGGGAGCTGGGGAGCAGCATCCCTGTTGGGGATAGGGAGAGGTGCCAAGCAGGGATGCCAAAACTTGGTGACAACCTTCATGAGATCTGTCATGGTGGCCATAATGGTTAGAACGCAGGCATCACTAAGAAAAGGCTAATTACTATAAATTCCTTCAATGCCCAAAATTACGAGGGTCAGGGACTTCTATTTACCAGTGATTATTTATATTTTAGATGGAAACTCTCCCCGAAAGATAACATGTGAACGTGTGCTATCTCGCTAATGAAAATGTCTGGAGAGAATCCGAGTCTTGTAGAAGTATTTTGGTGAAACATAGAAGACTTCCTGTTTGCATCACATGTAACTTGTGAATTCCACCAAACGCACACTTAGCTGGAATCTCTTTGAGGATAACAATGAGGGGAAGCTTATCACAGCAAGGATGGCTCTGAATATGAATGTATCAGCATTCTTCAGTTTGTTCTCCTGAAAGACGTGCAATTGTTTCCTTAGTGTAAGTCAGCAGTCTCGCAATGTGCTCCCCCCAAAGCAGAATTCCTTGTATAAAGCTCTGTTTCTCAGGTGGGCTGTGGAATGTACATCTTTGTAGACGTGCTATGGCATTGTTAACAAGGAACTCAAAGTCTTACCATTGAGACCTCTCTAGCTTTGTTTATCCTCTTACACCACATTCTTACTAGTTTTTATAAACGCTCAACTCCTTAGAGCCATGTATTCCATATCTTGCACTCATGATGGCTTATGTGATGACACAGCATTTAATCTTAATTATCCAGACGTCTATTTTCAGTAAGCCAGGAGGCATAGACTGTTATCTTTTTGTTGACTCTTCTTGTAGGGTGAATTGATATTTGTAAATTGATGAATGGTTATTTATCTCTTATATCAACTCCTACCGTTTATTGTACTATTATCTTTGCAAAGCAGGGACGCACGGTCACTGAACAATGATCTTTGCTGATATGTTGATTACACATTATACCAGGCCATGCAGTTTGTTGACTTGCAAACATTGAAGGACAAATTATAAATAAGCAAACAATGAGGGTTAACCTTATCAACCCTTACTCTTGACCTGTGGATAATGGCTCGAAGGACAACAGTTGTGAACTATGTAAGTGGGATATGCCTCTGTAACAAAACATCCATGAGATCAAGAGAACCAGAGGCTCTTTACAAAACTACAGCCAGGAATGCTCTAAAAGAGAGCAGCCAAGACATCTTGACTCCATCTTGAGAGACCCACCGGTCACCTGTCTCCATGGAGATGTTTGGAGAAGCCAGGTTGCGACCCTCTGGTCACCTGGCCTTGTACCTCAATGGACAGTCAGCTTCCTAAGCTTGCCATTACTACCTCTCTGTGCGTGCTACAGGTGGGGCAATCAGCCCTGGAAGCAATAAAGTCACAGCTGCTCTTATCCCAGCGAGTCAGCGGAAGGGTGAGACTCTGTAATTTTGCACCATCCTGGTCTTGCTGGGACTGTTCTATGTGTTATTTGCACGTTTTGTGGTTCAATAAAGTGTTGCCACACTTTTATACCCTCACCTTGTGTTGTCTGAGTAGTATTATGCCCATCGTGAAAGTAGAACAGGCGTTCGTTGGGATGATCTCTGAACTCACTCAGCTTTTACGCACACACACTGATTACAAACAAACAGGACATACATGAGGATGTTACCTTTAGTAGCCATTCAAACCAATTTGTGTCAACTTCTGTGCATGTTATCAGACCAAAAACACCAGGGTATGTGAACTTTTGATCAGGGTCAATTGGATGTTTTGGGTTGTCATTATGATTTAAAAAGAGAAAGTACAGAAGTATGACAATAAATGGCTTTACCCAACCACTAAGTGGAGCGGAGAAAAAGTTTTGGTGTTATCATTCATATTCTCTGAAAAAATGCCAAGAAAGCAAAAATTCTACCTAGGTATGTAAATTTTTGAGCACAACTGTATGTACACATTCAGTTTTCAGACTGAGGTCTTTATACACTGACACTATAGTTGGCAATACACATACACTAAACTTATAACTAGCCGTACAACATACATTGATATGGATCATATTCCTCAATAGTCGTTACACCAAAGCCTTACCTATCTACTCCAGAGTTCAATATAAACTTATCACACTCACTCACAAAATGCTCCATGGTTCTGTACCACACTACATCTCTTCCCTCTTCTCAGTCTCCAACACTACCCTCCGTTCTGCTAATGACTTAAGATTAACATCCTCAATAATCCGAACCTCGTACTCTCATCTCCAAAACTTCTGAATACGTATGACCATGTTATATTTCAGTTTTTTTTAAATAAATTTGCAAAAATTGCTACATTTCTATTTTTTTTCCAGTCAAGATAGGGTGCAGAGTATACACTAATGAGAAAAAAATGAACTTTTTTGAATGTACCAAATGGCTGCAATGAAACAAAGTGTGAAAAATTTAAAGGGTCTGAATACTTTACTTACCTACTGTAAATTGAGCCCATAGCTGGCCATACACATACACCGAGACTATAGCTGGTCATACACTGAGCATATAATTGTCTATATATACAAGTGCTTCTCACTAAATTATAATATCATCAAAAAGTTAATTTATTTCAGTTCTTCAATACAAAAAGTTAAACTCCTATATCATATAGAGTCATTACAAACAGAGTTATCTATTTCAAGTGTTTGAACTGGTACTTTTGGCAGAGTGGACAGGTGCCAATTCCTGCTGGAGAATGAAATTTCAATCTCCAGAAAGCTTTTCGGCAGAGGGTAGCATGAAGTGCTCTAAAATTTCCTGGTAGACGGCTGCGCTGACTTTGCTCTTGATGAAACACAGTGGACCTACAACAGCAGATGACATGGCTCCCCAAACCATCAATGATTGTGGAAACTTCACACTAGACCTCAAGCAACTTGGATTATAGCCTCAACACTCTTCCTCCAGACTCTGAGACCTTGATTTCCAAATGAAATGCAAAATTTACTTTCATCTGAAAACAACACCTTGGACCACTGAGCAACAGTCCAGTTTTTATTCTCTTTGGCCCAAGTAAGATACTTCTGGCGTTGCCTATTTGTCATGAATGGCTTGACTCAAGAAATGTGACACTTGTAGCCCATGTCCTGAATACGTCTGTGTATGATGACTCTTGAAGCAATGACTCCAGTAGCAGTGCACTCCTTGTGAATCTCTCCCAAATTTTTGAATGCCTTTTCTTAAGAATCCTTTCAAGGCTGCGGTTATCCTGGTTGCTTGTGCACCTTTTTCTACCACACTTTTTCCTCCCACTCAACTATCCATTAATATGCTTGGATACAGCACTCTGTGGACAGCCAGCTTATTTAGCAATGACCTTTTTTTGGCTTACCCTCCTTGTGGAGTGTGTCAACGACTGCCTTCTGGACATCTGTTAAATCACCAGTCTTCCCCATGATTGTGGAGCTACTGAAACAAACTAAGGGACCTTTTGGAACATGTAGGAAGCCTTTGCAGGTGCTTTTTTACTAAATATTCTAATTTACTGAGATAATGACTTTTGGGTTTTCATTGGCTGTAAGCCAATCATTATCATTAACACAAATAAACACTTGAAATAGATCACTCTGTTTGTATTGACACTATATAATATATGAGGTTCACTTTTTGTAATGAAGAACTGAAATAAATTAACTTTTTCTATGATATTCTAATTTTGTGAGAAGCACCTGTATAAATATATATACAGCAAGACTATAGCTCACCATACACATACAATGAGCACATAGCTGGCCAAATATATAAACTGAGCCCATCACTGGCCATACACATACACCAAGTTTATAACTTGACATACATATATATCTTGCTCATAGTTTGCCATATACAGTACATACACCAAGCTTGTAGTTGGTCATACATGTACACTGAGTCTATGGCTGACCATATAATTACGCCAAGCTTGTAGCTGGCCATGCATGTACACTGAGTCTATGGCTGACCATATAAATACACCAAGCTTGTAGTTGGTCATACATGTACACTGAGTCTATGGCTGACCATATAATTACGCCAAGCTTGTAGCTGGCCATACATGTACACTGAGTCTATGGCTGACCATATAAATACACCAAGCTTGTAGCTGGCCATGCATGTACACTGAGTCTATGGCTGACCATATAAATACACCAAGCTTGTAGTTGGTCATATATGTACACTGAGTCTATGGCTGACCATATAAATACACCAAGCTTGTAGCTGGCCATACATGTACACTGAGTCTATGGCTGACCATATAATTACGCCAAGCTTGTAGCTGGCCATGCATGTACACTGAGTCTATGGCTGACCATATAAATACAGCAAGCTTGTAGTTGGTCATACATGTACACTGAGTCTATGGCTGACCATATAATTACGCCAAGCTTGTAGTTGGCCATGCATGTACACTGAGTCTATGGCTGACCATATAATTACGCCAAGCTTGTAGCTGGCCATGCATGTACACTGAGTCTATGGCTGACCATATAAATACACCAAGCTTGTAGCTGGCCATGCATGTACACTGAGTCTATGGCTGACCATATAATTACGCCAAGCTTTAGCTGGCCATGCATGTACACTGAGTCTATGGCTGACCATATAAATACACCAAGCTTGTAGCTGGCCATGCATGTACACTGAGTCTATGGCTGACCATATAAATACACCAAGCTTGTAGTTGGTCATACATGTACACTGAGTCTATGGCTGACCATATAATTACGCCAAGCTTGTAGCTGGCCATACATGTACACTGAGTCTATGGCTGACCATATAAATACACCAAGCTTGTAGCTGGCCATGCATGTACACTGAGTCTATGGCTGACCATATAAATACACCAAGCTTGTAGTTGGTCATATATGTACACTGAGTCTATGGCTGACCATATAAATACACCAAGCTTGTAGCTGGCCATACATGTACACTGAGTCTATGGCTGACCATATAATTACGCCAAGCTTGTAGCTGGCCATGCATGTACACTGAGTCTATGGCTGACCATATAAATACACCAAGCTTGTAGTTGGTCATACATGTACACTGAGTCTATGGCTGACCATATAATTACGCCAAGCTTTAGCTGGCCATGCATGTACACTGAGTCTATGGCTGACCATATAAATACACCAAGCTTGTAGCTGGCCATGCATGTACACTGAGTCTATGGCTGACCATATAAATACACCAAGCTTGTAGTTGGTCATACATGTACACTGAGTCTATGGCTGACCATATAATTACGCCAAGCTTGTAGCTGGCCATACATGTACACTGAGTCTATGGCTGACCATATAATTACGCCAAGCTTGTAGCTGGCCATACATGTACACTGAGTCTATGGCTGACCATATAAATACACCAAGCTTGTAGCTGGCCATACATGTACACTGAGTCTATGGCTGACCATATAATTACGCCAAGCTTGTAGCTGGCCATGCATGTACACTGAGTCTATGGCTGACCATATAAATACGCCAAGCTTGTAGCTGGCCATACATGTACACTGAGTCTATGGCTGACCATATAATTACGCCAAGCTTTAGCTGGCCATACATGTACACTGAGTCTATGGCTGACCATATAAATACACCAAGCTTGTAGCTGGCCATACATGTACACTGAGTCTATGGCTGACCATATAATTACGCCAAGCTTGTAGCTGGCCATACATGTACACTGAGTCTATGGCTGACCATATAAATACACCAAGCTTGTAGCTGGCCATACATGTACACTGAGTCTATGGCTGACAATATAAATACGCCAAGCTTGTAGCTGGCCATACATGTACACTGAGTCTATGGCTGACCATATAATTACGCCAAGCTTGTAGCTGGCCATACATGTACACTGAGTCTATGGCTGACCATATAAATACACCAAGGTTGTAGCTGGCCATACATGTACACTGAGTCTATGGCTGACAATATAAATACACCAAGCTTGTAGCTGGCCATACATGTACACTGAGTCTATGGCTGACCATATAATTACGCCAAGCTTGTAGCTGGCCATACATGTACACTGAGCCTATGGCTGACCACAGAAATGCATTTGGCATTGAATAATGATTAAGACAACAACGATCTTTCTCATCAAAATGACCATTTAGCTCAACCAAAGGTGCCTCTGGGAAAACAATTTGATGTCCAATTCCTGTTTTTCCACATGGGAGGTTCTGTAGAGAGAGTCAGGCTGTGCTTATAAACCTGACATTAGCGGGATATTAATCCCATGTCTATGGCCAGTTTGGGGAACTGGTAGTTTTTTTCTGAGGGGTATGCATCAAAGGTATTTGTCATGCTGCATGAACATGGATGTATATTTGTTATCATGAATGAAGTGCACATGTAATGATAAATCACTGATCCCGAATATAAGAAAGGGCTTGGTGGTAATAGCTATGGGAACTGTCATTTACGTCATTTCACCACTCTGCATTATTTTTTTATAACGTTAATGCTTTTCTTATTTACCCTCTATGATAGTTCTTCTTTCGTGATTTACATTTTTCCTTGAATTTTTGGTGGAACGAATTCTATATTTGAAGAACGCCACCAAACATTCTGCCATCTGTTATTCTGGCATTAAAGTTGTTCGCAGCAAGCATTAGGGTATAGATTTCCCAACAATAACCTCTCACTAATAAGTTCTTCCAACTAATTTCCCCAGTGACATGCACATTGTGCTCCATATGTTCATTTCGACCTCTAAGGTTTAGATTTCCAACCAGTAAGTAGGAAAATGTTTTAATCCATAACAGAGCCCTTGCTCTTACGGCGACTCTTGCCTAAAGGAATAGCACTGCGGCATATTGTCCAGAAGGACTATATAAACAAAGAGGAAACCCTCAGAGGGTCTCAATGCCCAGACACCATCAGTCACTTTTGTATTTGTAGACTAAATTATTATAGTGCCATTGTTCAGAACCCCCATTGACCTTCATTGTTATTCCCACACATCTATTATTAGCTGTGAGCCATATGGGCTATATTTTAATAGTATGTATTACAGCACTTATGTATCATATAGTAGTATACAGTGGGTATGGAAAGTATTCAGACCACTTTAAAATTTTCACTCTTTGTTTCATTTCAGCCATTTGGTAAATTCAAAAAAGTTCCTTTTTTCACATTAATGTACACTCTGCACCCCATCTTGACTGAAAAAAAAAACAGAAATGTAGAAACTTTTGCAAATTTATTAAAAAACAAAAACTGAAATATCACATGGTCATATGTATTCAGACCCTTTGCTCAGTATTGAGTAGAGCTAGTACAGCCATGAGTCTTCTTGAGAATGATGGAAGTTTTTCACACCTACAATTGGGGATCCTCTGCCATTCTTCCTTGCAGATCCTCTCCAGTTCCATTAGGTTGGATGATGAACGTTGGTGGACAGCCATTTTCAGGTCTCTCCAGAGATGCTCAATTGGGTTTAGATCAGGGCTCTGGTTGGGCCAGTCAAGAAAGGTCGCAGAGTTGTTCTGAAGCCACTCCTTTGTTATTTTAGATGTGTGCTTATGTAGGAAGATGGACCAAAATAGTGATCCCTCTTGCGTGTCCGGGCCGGAACTATCGGGACTGTCACCATTGTTGCTGGGGGAAGCACTTTCTGACCGGAGTAGACCTTTGCACCTGACTGTTGGGGGCGGGTGTGATATGAAAGAGACTGAGCGTGTAGGAACGGGGCTTTTGGCAGGTACCCAGTGTGTGCTACAGGAGAAAGTTGACTCACTCTCTGCTGACCGACGCCAACTGACAGGCCCACTTTGCAGCGTTCCACCCCCACGCATACAGACTGTGCATCTCCCGAGACCAACTCCCCGTTATTCTCCAACCCTTACAGCACTAACTGGTCGGTGCATTGACATCTGCTGACTCTCTTTGCAACGCTGATATGGCATTGCACGTGGTTCATAGCGGTGAGACTGCAGCCTTCACTTCGGAACTTTGTACATCCGTAGCTGTGCAGCAGACTTTTCCCCGTTCAGCACCTCATTCCAGGATCACAAGACCACGTGTAGGAAGACCAGGATACTTTGTCGCCGTACAGAGACAGTGCTTCACTTTTCTCCAGGACAGGCTCAGAGACATCTCGCGCCACCTACAGCACCATCGTGGAATTTTCCAGCCACCATCGTCCAGGAACCAGAGACTGATAAGTTAACCCGTTATTTGAGCCATTGTAGTTATTTAATTGCCGTATACACATTGTGGGCCTGTATATATACACCCTCTTTCTTCCTGTGTGGAGTACTTACTGCTGAGTTAAATATATATATAAAACCCGTTATCTCTTGATCTGCTTCCTGCTTGTCACTGCATCCCGCATTCCTGCTAGTACCTTACATTTGGCGTAGTCGGCAGGATGCAGTCCAACAGCACGGAGGTGGCAGACCAAGCAGTTGGGGGAGGCCCCAGGTCCAGTATCTCGCTGGGGCAATGTTGAACAATTTACCAAAGTTATGGGGAGTAACACCATGTTGTGGAGCTGGACTGAGCATATAAGGGATATGATGAGGATGCACCCCATGATCCCTGCATTGGAAGCTGAAGTGGCTATCATGGCATTAGATGGAGAAGCCCGAGACTCAGTTATGTTGTAGATCCCCAGAGAGCGAGACACTTTTAATTAGGTGCTGCAAATTTTGGAAGAGACGCATGGAGATCCCACAGATGTAGGGAAACTCAGGACACGCCTCTTTTGTCGTATGCAGAGGGAGGGGGAGACCGTGAATCAGTACATGAATGCACTGCAGGAATTAGATACTGCGATTGTCAGGAAAGATGGCGTCGGTATAGGCCCCACAGGCATAATGCTGCAAGACCTTTTAGTGACGAGTGAAACAGACCCTGTGAGAGTGTGTGCGGGTAAACCCTCAGGTGACTTTTTCTGAGATCGGAAGTGAAGCGCGCATGCGTGAACAAGAGCAGAGGGTGATAGTCCCGGTGGGGAAGGTCCGGAGCGGGAAGGTGCCCGTAAATGCAATCACCGAACCCCATTGGGTGGAAGAATTGAGGAGAGAACTTCTGAATATTAAAGGAGAATTGGCTGACATTAAAAAGAAGTCAGAGATGGCCGCAAATGCATCAGGTGACAGGGAAGGACCGGAGTCCTGCCATGACACTAGAATGCTTCATCGACAGAGACCTCTCACTTGCTTTAATTGTGGTGAGAATGGGCATCTAGTATGGGAGTGTAGACGTCGGGGAAGAGTTCCACCCCGTCGTCCATTAAACTAATGAGCTCCGAGCTGGGGGGACGCTGTTCAGAGCCAGAACAGATGCAGAGGAGTAGTGGAAGTCCCGAAAGTCTAGCGACAGCATGTCCTCTAGTTTGGGCCGAATTCGATGGTCGTGCAGTGCGCTTCCTGGTGGACATGGGTTCACAAGTAGCAACGATGCCAGAAACTTACTTCTGGCACACTTTCCTGAAGCAAGGCCGCCTGAGTGGGGCCCAGTGATAAAGTTGATGGCTGCCAACCAACTGCCCATTCTGATCACAGCGGTGAGACAAAAAGGAGTGGTGCTAATCCAGGGAGAAGTGAGTAGCGGCACTCTAGGGATGAAGGAATTCGGGAGACTCCTCATCAATGAACCTCAGAGAAGAGTGTTCCAACAGTTAGAGTGTGTAGCTCAAGCTCAAGAATCTTGCAGTGAATGAGTAGTGCTAGGAAAAGTGATCGTTCCCACTTCTTTCAAACTCATTCTACCACCCAGACAAACAGTACTCACTTTGCCCGTTCAAGCTTACATCCCATTGGAAGGAGTTGAGATTCAAATTGAGCCTTCTTTCTCAGAGCAACTTCCCACGGGATTCTTGGTGGCACATACTGTATGTTAGGCATTGTGCGTGAGGTAACTGTTCCTGTATGCTGCGTTAACTTAGACAATCAGGACATCACAGTTCTCCCAAAATATGAAGTAGCCCGGATTGTGAGTATGCCTGAAGAGATAAGAGAGACCCAACAAATTCAGGATGGATGACTTCTCCTGGAACAAATGCGGGCCGAATTGGCCAAACTAACTCAGCCACAGGTGAAACAGGTGGAAGCTCTGATAGAGCGATATAGGGATGTGTTCACTCACCATGAAGATGATTTTGGCTGCACCTCGGCTATCACACACGAGATATCTACTGGAAATACCGGGCCCATTAGAGAACTGTTATGAAAGGTAATTCAGTACCACAATGGACATAGAGGTCAGCGCACATACAGTGACCTGGCAATAACCCAAAAAACAAGAACGAGCTCTGAGACGTGGGAACTCTGTTGACCGCAATCCCTAATCCTCTCCAACCACACTAAAGGCAGCCGTGGATTGCGCCTAACGCTGCCTATGCAACTCGGCACGGCCTGAGAAACTAGCTAGCCTGAAGATAGAAAATAAGCCTACCTTGCCTCAGAGAAATACCCCAAAGGAAAAGGCAGCCCCCACATATAATGACTGTGAGTTAAGATGAAAAGACAAACGTAGAGATGAAATAGATTTAGCCAAGTGAGGCCCAACTTTCTGAACAGAGCGAGGATAGGAAAGGTAACTTTGCAGTCAACACAAAACCCTACAAAAACCACGCAAAGGGGGCAAAAAGACCCTCCGTACCGAACTAACGGCACGGAGGTACACCCTCTGCGTCCCAGAGCTTCCAGCAAGCAGTAAAAAACAAATTGACAAGCTGGACAGAAAAAAACAGCAAACAAATAGCAAAGAGGAACTTAGCTATGCAGAGCAGCAGGCCACAGGAACGATCCAGGAGGAAACAGGTCCAATACTAGAACATTGACTGGAAGCCAGGATCAAAGCACTAGGTGGAGTTAAATAGAGAAGCACCTAACGACTTCACCACATCACCTGAGGAAGGAAACTCAGAAGCCACAGTACCACTTTCCTCCACCAACGGAAGCTCACAGAGAGAACCAGCCGAAGTACCACTTGTGACCACAGGAGGGAGCTCTGCCACAGAATTCACAACAGAGAACGCTATCGGCAAATCCCACCACAGATGTACCAAGAGTTAAAGAATATGCTGGGACAGATGTTGCAGAAAGGTGTCATCAGAGAGCGTCAGTGTCCATGAGCTGCTCCGATAATGCTGGTGCGGAAGAAGGACTAGACTGCGTTTTTGTGTGAATTATCGGAAACTCAATGCTTGCACTATGAGAGACTCATACCCACTGCCCAGGATTGAGGAATCATTGTCCACGAAAAGCCAATTTCTTTTGTATGTTGGACCTTGCCAGTGGCTATTGGAAAGTGTCGATGTCCGAACAGGATCAAGCAAAGACCGCTTTTATTCTACCCATGGGCCTGTTTGAATTCAACCGAATGCTGTTCGGCTTGGCCAACGCTCCCGGAACTTTTCAACGTCTCATGGAAAGGTGTCTGGGCGACTTGAATTTTGAAGCCAGGCTTATCTATCTAGATGACATTATAGTCTATGCTGCTTCATTTGAGGAACATCTCCGATGACTGGAACAGGTGTTGAGTCACTTTCAGAAGCACGGATTAAAGGTGAAACCTCAAAAATGTAATTTCTTCCGCACTCAGATTGAGTACTTGGGTCATGTTGTTTCTGCTGACAGGGTAAAAACATCCCGAGAAAAGATCAGGATTAGCCCACTCCAGAGACGGTGAAAGATGTTCGAGCATTCCTGGGATTGACTGGGTATTATCACCGCTTTGTGAAGAATGTTGCCCGCCGAGCAAGACTGCTGCTGGAGGTGCTTAAAGGAGTGTCCTCGGGCGCAAAGAACTGGAACATTTGTTGGAAGTAACACCAGGAGAAAACATTTCAAGATTTGAAGAAGGCATTGACAGAAGCTCCTGTGTTGGCCTATGTGGACTTTTCTCAAACGTTTATTCTCCACTCCGATGGGAGTTTGCATGGACTTGGAGCTGTCTTGTCACAGATACAGGATGGGAGAGAGAGGGTGATCACTTACGCAAGTCGGTCCCTTTACGATTCCGAACGTAATCCGGACAATTACAGTTCCTTTAAGTTGGAGCTGCTGGCGTTGGTGTGGGCTATGATGGTCACAGAATATTTGTCCAATTCTGAAGTGCTGGTACGCACCAATAACAACCCATTGCCTCACCTGGAGAATGCGAGGCTGGGAGCTCTAGAACAACGATGGGTGGCCAGAATGGCAAAGTTTCAATACAAAATTGCTTACAAAAGAGGAGCAGAGAACACTCATGCGCATGCCCTATCTAGGTTGAAACATGCTAAACCTGAGCAAAATAGAGATGCAGAACTGGAAAGTCAGGAGGTTCCCAGGTTCCTAAGCCTCGCCAGGACAGTGGTGGCGTCGCAGGGCCACGTACAAACCCTAACCCAGGGGGGCATGTTGAGCCGATCCCAGGATGAGCGGGTCCGGTTATAAAAAGAAGATAGTGAGCTTGCTCTGCAGATAGTGTATGACCTTAACCCCTTAGTGACAGAGCCAATTTGGTACTTAATGACCGAGCCAATTTTTGCAATTCTGACCACTGTCACTTTATGAGGTTATAACTCTGGAACGCTTCAACAGATCCCGCTGATTCTGAGATTGTTTTTTCGTGACATATTGTACTTTATGTTAGTCATAACATTTCTTCGATATTACTTGCGATTATTTATGAAAAAAACGGAAATATGGCAAAAATTTTTAAAATTTTGCAATTTTCAAACTTTGTATTTTTATGCCCTTAAATCAGAGAGATATGTCACAAAAAAAGAGTTAATAAATAACATTTTCCACATGTCTACTTTACATCAGCACAATTTTGGAAACAAAATTTTTTTTTGGTAGGGAGTTATAAGGGTTAAAAGTTGACCAGCAATTTCTCATTTTTACAACACCTTTTTTTTTTTAGGGACCACATCACATTTGAAGTCATTTTGAGGGGTCTATATGATAGAAAATAACCAAGTGTGACACCATTCTAAAAACTACACCCCTCAAGGTTCTCAAAACCACATTCAAGAAGTTTATTAACCCTTTACGTGCTTCACAGGAACTGAAACAATGTGGAAGGAAAAAATGAACATTTAACTTTTTTTTGCAAACATTTTAATTTAGAACCATTTTTTTTATTTTCACAAGTGTATAAACAGAAATGTAACCATAAATTTTGTTATGCAATTTCTCCTGAATACGCCAATACCCCATATGTGGGGGTAAACCACTGTTTGGGCGCACCGCAGAACTTGGAAGTGAAGGAGCGCCGTTTGACTTTTTCAATGCAGTATTGGCTGGAATTGAGATCAGACGCCATGTCACGTTTAGAGAGCCCCTGATGTGCCTAAACAGTGGAAACCCCCCACAAGTGACAACATTTTGTAAACTAGACCCCTTAAGGAACTTATCTAGATGTGTGGTGAGCACTTTGAACCCCCAAGAGCTTTACAGAAGTTTATAACGTAGAGCCGTGAAAATAAAAAATCGCATTTGATTACGCAAAAATGATCTTTTCGCCCACAAATTCTTATTTTCACAAGGGTAACAGGAGAAATTAGACCACAAAAGTTGTTCTGCGATTTCTCCTGAATACGTTGATAACCAATATGTGGTGGTAAACCACTGTTCGTGCGCACCGCAGAGCTTGGAAGTGAAGGAGCGCCGTTTTACTTTTTCAATGCAGAATTGGCAGGAATTGAGATTGGACGCCATGTCGCATTTGGAGAGCCCCTGATGTTTCTAAACAGTGGAAACCCCCCACAAGTGACACCATTTTGGAAACTAGACCCCTTAAGGAACTTATCTAGATGTGTGGTGAGCACTTTGAACCCCCATGTGCTTCACAGAAGTTTATAACGTTGAGCCGTGAAAATAAAAAAAATCACATTTTTTTCTACAAAAATGATCTTTTTGCCCCCAAATTTTTATTTTCACAAGGGTAACAGGAGAAATTAGACCACAAAAGTTGTAGTGCAATTTCTCCTGAGTACGTCGATACCCAATATGTGGGGGTAAACCACTGTTTGGGCGCACTGCAGAGCTTGGAAGAGAAGGAGTGCCGTTTTACTTTTTCAATGTAGAATTGTCTGGAATTGAGATCGGACGCCATGTCGCATTTGGAGAGCCCTTGATGTGCCTAAACAGTGGAAAACCCCCACAAGTGACCCTATTTTGGAAACTAGACCCCCCATGGAACTTATCTAGATGTGTGGTGAGAACTTTGAATGCCCAAGTGCTTCACAAAAGTTTAAAATGCAGAGTCGTGAAAATAAAAAATATTTTTTTTCCACAAAAAAGATTTTTTAGCCCCCAAGATTTTATTTTCGCAAGGGTAACAAGAGAAATCGGACCCCAAAAGTTGTTGTCCAATTTGTCCTGAGTAGGCTGGTACCCCATATATGGGGGTAAACCACTGTTTGGGCGCACGGCAGAGCTCGGAAGGAAAGAGCGCCATTTTGGAATGCAGACTTTGATAGAATGGTCTGCGGGCATTATGTTGCGTTTGCAGAGCCCCTGATGTACCTAAACAGTAGAAACCCTCCACAAGTGACCCCATTTTGGAAACTAGACCCCCCGTGGAACTTATCTAGATGTGTGGTGAGAACTTTGAATGCCCAAGTGCTTCACAGAAGTTTAGAATGCAGAGTCGTAAAAATAAAAAAATATTTTTTTTCCACAAAAAAGATTTTGTAGCCCCCAAGTTTTTATTTTCACAAGGGTAACAGGAGAAATTGGACCCCAAAAGTTGTTGTCCAATTTATCCTGAGTATGCTGATGCCCCATATGTGGGGGTAAACCACTGTTTGGGCGCACGGCAGAGCTCGGAAGGGAAGGAGCGCCGTTTTGGAATGCAGACAGTGGGAATGCCTTCAGATGAAGAATGGATTACTGTATCGGAAAGTGCAACTTCAGGCGGAGCTGGGTGCCACCTGGCAAGTCATAATTACAGAAGCATTGTTGTTCGAGATAGCCACCGAAGCACATGAAAAAGGAGCGCACTTTGGTCAGGAGAATACTTTTTAGTGGTTACAACGGTTCATTTTTCATCCTCGGCTGAAGGCGGTTGTGTAGAGCATGTCGGACATGTGAATTGGCTAAACCGCCGGAGCAGAGAGCCCCCATCCATAGTGACATCCGCCCCCCTAGAACTGTTAATGATAGATTATCTGACCATTGGGCTGGCCAACCAGGGGTATGAACATTGTTTAGTGATGGTGGATCACTTCACAAAATTTGCTGTTGTAACTCCAAACAGGGATCAATCTGCGGAGTCAGCTACATATGCAATTTGTAAAAAATGTAATTCAACTTTACGGATGTCTGACACGGATCCATTCTGACCAAGGTGCCTGTTTCTTGGGTAAAGTGATGGAAGAATTACATCATATGTACCGGATTGACAAATCCCGCACCACACCGTATCACCCTCAGGGAAACGGCGCCTGTGAATGGTTCAATCAAATGTTAATTCAAATGTTGAGAACTCTGGAGGAAGATCGGAGGGCCGGTGGCCCCAGTATGTATCAGATTTGGTGTGGATATACAATAATCGAGTACACTGAACCACGGGTTATACCCCATATTCTCTCCTATTTGGTCGGGCTGGAAAGGGAATCACCGAGTTAGAATTGGATCCAGAAGAGGACTACCCACGGATGGGGGTGTCCTCCTGGGTTCGAGAACATCGTCATTGCCTGCAGACTTTGCATCGGTTGGTACAGACCAGGCTTCTTGAGTCGAGCATGCTGAGAGGATTCCATCGCGGGTAACAGATCTTCAGAGTGGAGACCATGTCTTGGTGCAGGAAAGACGGTGGGAAAAGGACCCATACTGGGTAAAGCGACGAGTCAGCTCCGAGGGGCCTGTGTACGAGATTCAGCCTGAAGGAGAACAGAGCTCTCCCACTCGGATAGTTCATCAGAACATGCTTCGGCCTTGTCTATCAAAGGACTCAGTACAAACAGAAGAGACACCAGAGACTCCTGAGCCAGTTCCCACAATAGTAGAGGATGAAGAGAGTGAGGAACCCAAAACCTGGGGTTCCCAAAGAATCTGATCCCGAGAATACAGATGCACCATTGCTACTTTCTGTACAACCAGATTCTACCACTCAAGGCAACTCCACTGCTCCTTCCAATTTACGACGTTCCGAATGAACAACAGCAGGCAAACCCCCCCCATTCGTTTAGATCAGGAACATTTAATTTGGCAGCAAAATGTACTAGAGAGAGGAAGACAGCCATGTGTTTCTCAAAAACCCTCGCCCGTGGAATGACGAGCAAAACGAGTGGGGGAATGTAGGAAGATGTCCCTCTTGTGTGTCTGGGCCATAACTATCGGGACTGTCACCACTGATGCCGGAGGAAGCACTTTCTGACCCGAGTAGACCTTTGCACCTGACTGTTGGGGGCGGGTGTGATATTAAAGAGACTGAGCGCACGGGAACGGGACTTTTGGTGGGTACCCAGCATGTGCTACAGGAGAAGGTTGACTCCCTCTCTGCTGAACGACGCCAACTGACAGGCCCGCTTTGCAGCATTCCATCCCCCACGCATACAGAATGTGCATCTCCCGAGACCAACTCCCTGTTATTCTCTGATCCTTACAGCACTAACCGGTTGGTGCATCGGATATCTGATAACTCTCTTTGCAATGCTGATCCGACATTGTAAGTGGTACCTTCACTCCGGGACTTTGTACATTCGTAGCCGTGCAGCAGACCTTTCCCCATTCAGCACCTCGTTCCAGGATCACAAGACTACATGTAGGAAGACCAGGATACTTAAATATATATAGACAGTTAAAAATATATATAACCAGTTAACTCTTGCTCTGCCTCCTGCTCGTCACTGCATCCCTGCTAGTACCTTACACTTAGGGTCATTGTCTTGTTGACAGGTGAACCTTTAGCCAATTCTGAGGTCCAGAGCACTCTGAAAGAGCTTTTCAACCAACCAGAATATCTCTGTAATTGGCCACATTCATATTTCCTTCAATGGCAACCAGTGATCCTGTCCCTGCAGCTGAAAAACACTCCCATAGCATGATGCTGCCACCACCATATTTCACTGTTGGGATTATATTGGGCAGGTGATGAGCAGTGCCTAGTTTCCTTCACACATAGCGCTTAAAAATATTGCCAAAAAGGTCCATCTTCTTCTCATCAGACCAGAGCATCTAATTTCTCATAGTCTGGGAGTCCTTCATGTGTTTATTAGCAAACACTATGTGGGCTTTCATATGTCTTGCACTGAGGAGAGGCTTCCGTCGGGCCATTCTGCCATAAAGGCCTGACTGGTGGAGGGCTGCAGTGATAGGAGAAAGTTCCACAAAGTCAACTTTCTCCCTACTGCATTTCTGGAGATTAGCCACAGTGATCTTGAGGTTCTTCTTTACCTCTTCTCCCATGATTGCTCAGTTTGTCTGGATGGCCCGGTCTAGGAAGACTTCTGGTGGTCCTAAACTTCTTCCATTTAAGGATTATGGAGGCCACTGTACTTTTAGGAACTTTGAGTACTGCAGTAATTTTGTTGTAACGTTGGCCAGATCTGCGCCTTGCCACAATTCTGTTTCTGAGCTCCTTGGCCAGTTCCTTTGACCTCATGATTCTCATTTGGTCTGACATGCACTGTGAGCTGTGAGGTCTTATATAGACAGGTGTGTGCCTTTCCAAATCAAGTCCTATCAGTTTAATTAAACACAGCTGGACTCCAATGAAGGAGTAAAATCATCTCAAGGAGGACCACAAGGAAATGGACAGCATGTGTCTTAAATATGAGTGTCTGAGCAAAGGGTCTGAATACTTATGACCATATGATATTTCAGGGTTTTTTTTAAATAAATTTGCAAAAATGTCTACATTTCTGTTTTTTTCAGTCAAGATGGGGTGCAAAGTGTACGTTGATGAGAAAAAAAACTTTTTTGAATTTACCAAATGGCTGCAATGAAACAAAAAATGAAAAATTTAAAGGGGTCTGAATACTTTCCGTACCCTCTGTATGTGGTAGTACAGAGGTGCTGATTATTACGCTCATTTACACAATCAGGCTATTACCATACAACAGACGGATATATTGGTATGTCGGAGGATGAAAATGGCAAGATGGATGGATACAGACAGGAAACACACGTGAACAGAACTTCCTGTGCTGTCAGGAGCTTTACAATGCAGATTTTTCATCCCTTAGTTTTTGCTGAGTAAATAGCTCGTTGTGTATTAAAAGTCACAGAAGTTATCAAAAAGTTATTTGATGAGTCACCTATGACCTTTACCATTCTATGCTGATAGAAGATCAGTTATACATTACCCCAGACAGGCATATAGGAGTTAGGTAGTGTTCACATTACTTTCTGCTCCATGATGAGCACACCATCAGGCCTTATGCCTGAATTGCCGAAAAATAAATATTAAACACCAATCCCGGGTCCGTCCTTTGCTCCCTTCACCACAGTCTGCTTGCCTATATAGGGCTGTACATTGGGCTTTGCAGGTGGCCTGGTGTATGACATAATCTCCTTAGGCCTTTTGAAGACACATTAGGACACACCTGTGGCATCATATTGCGATTCGAGACTCTGGTTTTGAGTATTCCACCTCCTGTGCACACCGTGTTTAAAGAGGTTGTACGTTCAAAACTAATAAGTCTGCCGTCACTCTGTGTGACTGCAGACTTATGAATCCTCACACCGGGAACAGAGGGTATGTATGAGTTATACATACCCCCAGCCAGTGGGCACGGCATCACTATCCATACACTTGTATGGAGAGAGGCCATGCCCTCTAGTAAACACGCCCACTGGCCGTCCACATCACTGGTCGGAGTGCAGACTTGGCGCAATGCAAGTGTATGGAGCGAGGCCACGCCAACTGGCCGCGAGTATGTATTTCACAGAGTGACTGCAGACTAATCGATTTGGACCAGACAACCTCTTTAACCCGCCTGTATTCTTGCATACATCTTCATCCATCCTGCTGCTCTCAAGATTACTGTGTTTGCCATGTCCTCCACTCCATGAACCATCCTGCCAGCTGCACAAATGCCCGGGGTTCGTGTACTCACCCAGACCGGGGGCTTAGCAGGTCCACTACACAACCCTTACAAAAAAATAAGGAGGAACTGTTTTCTGGCTATTTAGACTGATGCTCCTGTCCGAGTGTTCAGGATTTGGAAGGAACAGAACATGACTGAAGGATGCCTAAGGCGACCCTGGTAAGGAGGGCAAAGTATGAAACCCACATGCGTTGCAGATTATAGATCACCGGAATGTCCTTTACTGTTCTATGGACCTTTAATGAGGATGCATCACCAGATTTGACAATACAAATGGCATTTATTAAGTATCCTCTTACGATATCCCCTGCACATTTTTTTGTGAATGTGCATACTGCTTGAAAGGAGCCAGTGCTTTCGCTGAAATTGTCAATTATACAATAGTTTATATCATATGGTAAAGTTAATGGTGTCAATCAAAACAAAAAAAAATTAAAAACTAAAACTTGTAGTGCAATAAACAAGCCCCCATATGGCCATGTCAATGGAATAATAATAAAGTTATGGCTGTTACAGGGAGAGAAGGAAAAAACAAAGGTGCAAAAATGAAAATTGGCTCTAACAGGAAGGGATTAAAGAGCTTATTATCTCCCCCAGTTACGGAGCCGTGATATTCCCTTTAATCAGTGCGTCATTTACATATCTAGCATGCCTACATTTTTTCCGCTTATCTATACCGCTCAGTATCTTCATTGTCACTATTTGAGCAATGTGTGCTGCCATAAATACAATACAGGTTTCTGTCTGTTTATTTCTAAAATGTTTTAGATTCTTTGTTTCTTTTGCGGTTTAAAGACAGAGAGTCCTAAGCACGAGAGTAGAGAATGTGCAGATCACAACCTGAGCCACTGTGGACTTTCATACTTATATACCATATGTATGTATGTGTATATATATATATATATACATATATGGTTACGGAAAGTATTCTTACCCCTTTAAAATTTTCACTCTCTGTTTCATTGCAGCCATTTGGTAAATTTAAAAAAGTTCATTTTTTTCTTTCACATTAATGGACACTCTGAACCCCATCTTGATGGAAAAAAAACTGAAATGTAGTAATTTTTGCAAATTTATAAAAAAAAAAAAAACTGAAATGTCACATGGTCATAAGTATTCAGACCCTTTGCTCAGTATTGAGTAGAAGCACCTTTTGAGCGAGTACAGCCATGAGTCTTCTTGGAAATGACCCAACAAGTTTTTCACACCTGGATTTGGGGATCCTCTGCCATTCTTCCTTGCAGATGCTCTCCAGTTCCGTCAGGTTGGATGGTGAACGTTGGTGGACAGCCATTTTCAGGTCTCTCCAGAGATGCTCAATTGGGTTTAGGTCAGAGCTCTGGCTGGGCCAGTCAAGAAAGGTCACAGAGTTGTTCTGTAGCCACTCCTTTGTTATTTTAGCTGTGTGCTTAGGGTCATTGTCTTGTTGGAAGGTGAACCTTTGGCCAAGTCAGAGGTCCAGAGCACTCTGGAAAAGGTTTTCATCTCTGTATCTTTGAGCTGTCCTAGCAGCTGGAAAACACCGACATAGAATGATGCTGCCTCCACTATGTTTTACTGTTGGAATTGTATTGGTCAGGTGATGAGCAGTGCCTGGTTTTCTACACACATACCGTTTAGCACAGGGTTCCCTGTTGTGAATTCTGTGGCTGAATTCACTCCTGTGGTCACAAGTGGTATTGCAGCCTCTGGGCTTCCTCCCTCAGGTGTTTTGGTGAGCTCGTTGGCTGCCTTGCTATTTAACTCCACCTGAGTCTGTCTTCCTTGCTCCTTGTCAATGTTCCAGTGTTGGATCTGAGCTACTGCATCTTTCCTGTGGCCTGCTGCTCTGCTAGATAAGTGTTACTTTGTTTTTGTTTCCGTTTTTTCTGTCCAGCTGTGCTATTCTCTTTTGCTGGAAGCTCTGAGACGCAAAGGGTGCACCGCCGTGCCGTTAGTTCGGCACGGTGGGTCTTTTTGCCCCCCTTTGCGTGGTTCTGCTTTAGGGTTTTTTGTAGACTGCATAGTTCTCTTTGCTATCCTCGCTCTGTCTAGAATATCGGGCCTCACTTTGCTGAATCTATTTCATTCCTACGTTTTGTCTTTTCATCTTGCTAACAGTCATTATATGTGGGGGGCTGCCTATTCCTTTGGGGTATTTCTCTGAGGCAAGTCAGGCTTGTATTTCTATCTTCAGGCTAGTCAGCTCCTCAGGCAGTGCCGAGTTGCATAGGTAGTGTCAGGCGCAATCCACTGCTGCTTTTAGTTGTGTGAGGATAGGTTCAGGTATTGCAGTCTGCAGAGATTCCACGTCTCAGAGCTTGTTCTATTGTTTTTGGGTTATTGCCATATCACTGTATGTGCGCTGATTACTGCACACTGTGTTGCCTGATAGCACAGCATAACAGTACAAGGAGCCCAAACCAATGATTCTCAATAGAGGGAAAAAAGAAGTCCTGACATCATTTTTTTTTTTCCTCAGCTCTGTCTTCAGTTTTTTTTTTTTTTCCACTAGACATTAGAGTGCTTCAGGACACAGCTGTGGACATGGATATTCAGGCTCTGTGCTCCTCAATGGATAATCTCGTTATAAATGTACAAAAGATTCAAGATACAATTGATCAGAAATCTATGCTAGAACCAAGAATTCCTATTCCTGATTTGTTTTTTGGTGACAGAACTAAGTTCCTGAGCTTCAAAAATAATTGTAAGCTATTTCTGGCCTTGAAACCTCATTCTTCTGGTAATCCTATTCAACAGGTTTTGATTATTATTTCTTTTTTGCGCGGCGACCCACAGGACTGGGCGTTTTCTCTTGCGCCAGGAGACCCTGCATTGAGTAATGTTGATGCGTTTTTCCAGGCGCTTGGATTGCTTTACGATGAGCCTAATTCAGTGGATCAGGCTGAGAAAAATTTGCTGGCTTTATGCCAGGGTCAGGATGATGTAGAAGTATATTGTCAGAAATTTAGGAAGTGGTCAGTACTCACTCTGTGGAATGAATCTGCACTGGCGGCTTGGTTCAGAAAGGGTCTCTCTGAAGCTCTTAAGGATGTCATGGTGGGATTTCCTATGCCTGCTGGTTTGAATGAGTCTATGTCCTTGGCCATTCAGATCGGTCGTCGCTTGCGCGAGCGTAAATCTGTGCACCATCTGGCGGTATTGTCTGAGAGTAAACCTGAGCCTATGCAGTGCGATAGGACTATGACTAAAGTTGAACGGCAAGAACACAGACGTCTGAACAGGCTGTGTTTCTACTGTGGTGATTCCACTCATGCTATTTCTAATTGTCCTAAGCGCACTAGGCGGTTCGATAGCTCTGCCGTCATTGGTACTGTACAGTCCAAATTCCTTCTGTCCATTACCTTGATATGCTCTTTGTCATCGTATTCTGTCATGGCGTTTGTGGATTCAGGCGCTGCCCTGAATCTGATGGATTTGGATTATGCTAAACGTTGTGGATTTTTCTTGGAGCCTTTGCGGTGTCCTATTCCGTTGAGAGGAATTGATGCTACACCTTTGGCCAAGAATAAGCCTCAGTACTGGGCCCAGCTGACCATGTGCACGGCTCCTGCACATCAGGAAGTTATTCGCTTTCTGGTACTGCATAATCTGCATGATGTGGTCGTGTTGGGGTTGCCATGGCTACAAACCCATAATCCAGTATTAGATTGGAACTCTATGTCGGTAACCAGCTGGGGTTGTCAGGGAGTACATGGTGATGTTCCATTTTTGTCTATTTCGTCATCCATTCCTTCTGACATCCCAGAGTTCTTGTCTGACTTTCAGGATGTATTTGAAGAGCCCAAGTCTGATGCCCTACCTCCGCATAGGAATTGTGATTGTGCTATCAATTTGATTCCTGGTAGTAAATTCCCTAAGGGTCGTTTATTTAATTTGTCCGTGCCTGAACACACCGCTATGCGCAGTTATGTGAAAGAATCCCTGGAGAAGGGACATATTCGCCCATCGTCATCACCATTGGGAGCAGGGTTCTTTTTTGTAGCCAAAAAGGATGGTTCGCTAAGACCGTGTATTGATTACCGCCTTCTTAATAAGATCACTGTTAAGTTTCAGTATCCCTTGCCATTGATATCTGACTTGTTTGCTCGGATTAAGGGGGCTAGTTGGTTTACTAAGATTGATCTTCGTGGTGCGTATAATCTGGTGAGAATCAGGCAGGGAGATGAATGGAAAACGGCATTTAATACGCCCGAGGGTCATTTTGAGTATCTGGTGATGCCGTTCGGACTTGCCAATGCTCCATCTGTTTTTCAGTCTTTTATGCATGACATTTTCCGTGAGTATCTGGATAAATTCCTGATTGTTTACTTGGATGACATTTTGATCTTCTCTGATGATTGGGAGTCTCATGTGAAGCAAGTCAGAATGGTTTTCCAGGTACTGCGTGCTAATTCCTTGTTCGTGAAGGGATCAAAGTGTCTCTTCGGTGTGCAGAAAGTTTCATTTTTGGGGTTCATCTTTTCCCCTTCTACTATCGAGATGGATCCGGTTAAGGTCCAGGCCATCCAGGATTGGACTCAGCCGACATCTCTGAAAAGTCTGCAGAAATTCCTGGGCTTTGCTAATTTTTATCGTCGCTTCATCTGTAATTTTTCTAGCATTGCCAGACCATTGACCGATTTGACCAAGAAGGGTGCTGATTTGGTTAATTGGTCTTCTGCTGCCGTGGAAGCTTTTCAGGAGTTGAAGCGTCGTTTTTGCTGTGCCCCTGTGTTGTGTCAACCAGATGTTTCTCTTCCGTTCCAGGTCGAGGTTGATGCTTCTGAGATTGGAGCAGGGGCGGTTTTGTCACAGAGAGGTTCTGGTTGCTCAGTGTTGAAACCATGTGCTTTCTTTTCCAGGAAATTTTCTGCTGCTGAGCGTAATTATGATGTGGGCAACCGAGAGTTGCTGGCCATGAAGTGGGCATTCGAGGAGTGGCGTCATTGGCTTGAGGGAGCTAAGCATCGCGTGGTGGTATTGACTGATCATAAGAATCTTACTTATCTCGAGTCTGCCAAGCGCTTGAATCCTAGACAGGCCCGTTGGTCGTTATTTTTTGCTCGTTTTGATTTTGTGATTTCGTACCTTCCGGGCTCTAAAAATGTGAAGGCGGATGCTCTGTCTAGGAGTTTTGTGCCCGACTCTCCGGGGTTATCTGAGCCGGCGAGTATCCTCAAGGAAGGAGTCATTGTGTCTGCCATCTCTCCTGATTTGCGGAGAGTGTTGCAGAAATTTCAGGCTAATAAACCTGATCGTTGTCCGGCCGAGAAACTGTTCGTCCCTGATAGGTGGACTAGTAAAGTTATCTCTGAACTTCATTGTTCGGTGCTGGCTGGTCATCCAGGAATCTTGGGTACCAGAGAGTTAGTGGCTAGATCCTTCTGGTGGCCATCTCTGTCACGGGATGTGCGTGCTTTTGTGCAGTCCTGTGGGATTTGTGCTAGGGCTAAGCCCTGCTGTTCACGTGCCAGTGGGTTGCTTTTGCCCTTGCCGGTCCCGAAGAGGCCTTGGACACATATTTCGATGGATTTCATTTCTGACCTTCCCGTTTCTCAAAAGATGTCGGTCATTTGGGTGGTCTGTGATCGCTTTTCTAAAATGGTCCATCTGGTGCCCTTGGTTAAATTGCCTTCCTCCTCTGATTTGGTGCCTTTGTTCTTCCAGCATGTGGTTCGTTTGCATGGCATTCCTGAGAATATTGTTTCTGACAGAGGTTCCCAGTTTGTCTCGAGGTTCTGGCGAGCCTTTTGTGGTAGGATGGGCATTGACCTATCTTTTTCCTCGGCCTTCCATCCTCAGACTAATGGCCAGACCGAACGAACCAATCAGACCTTGGAAACATATCTGAGATGTTTTGTTTCTGCTGACCAGGATGATTGGGTGTCATTTTTGCCGTTGGCTGAGTTCGCCCTTAATAATCGGGCCAGCTCGGCTACCTTGGTCTCTCCATTTTTCTGCAATTCTGGGTTCCATCCTCGTTTCTCTTCAGGACAGGTTGAGTCTTCGGACTGTCCTGGTGTGGATTCTGTGGTGGATAGGTTGCAGCAGATCTGGACTCAGGTAGTGGACAATTTGATCTTGTCCCAGGAGAAGGCTCAGCTTTTCGCTAATCGTAGACGCCGTGTGGGTCCCCGACTTCGTGTTGGGGATCTGGTTTGGTTATCTTCTCGTCATATTCCTATGAAGGTTTCCTCTCCTAAATTTAAACCTCGTTTTATTGGTCCGTATAGGATTTCTGAGATTCTCAATCCGGTGTCTTTTCGTCTGACCCTCCCAGACTCCTTTTCCATACATAATGTATTCCATAGGTCGTTGTTGAGAAGATACGTGGCACCTATGGTTCCATCTGTGGAGCCTCCTGCCCCTGTTTTGGTGGAGGGGGAATTGGAGTATATTGTGGAGAAAATTTTGGATTCTCGTGTCTCTAGACGGAAACTCCAGTATCTGGTCAAATGGAAGGGTTATGCTCAGGAGGATAATTCCTGGGTTTTTGCCTCTGATGTCCATGCCCCAGATCTTGTTCGTGCCTTTCATGTGGCTCATACTGGTCGGCCTGGGGGTTCTAGTGAGGGTTCAGTGACCCCTCCTCAAGGGGGGGGTACTGTTGTGAATTCTGTGGCTGAATTCACTCCTGTGGTCACAAGTGGTATTGCAGCCTCTGGGCTTCCTCCCTCAGGTGTTTTGGTGAGCTCGTTGGCTGCCTTGCTATTTAACTCCACCTGAGTCTGTCTTCCTTGCTCCTTTTCAATGTTCCAGTGTTGGATCTGAGCTACTGCATCTTTCCTGTGGCCTGCTGCTCTGCTAGATAAGTGTTACTTTGTTTTTGTTTCCGTTTTTTCTGTCCAGCTGTGCTATTCTCTTTTGCTGGAAGCTCTGAGACGCAAAGGGTGCACCGCCGTGCCGTTAGTTCGGCACGGTGGGTCTTTTTGCCCCCCTTTGCGTGGTTCTGCTTTAGGGTTTTTTGTAGACTGCATAGTTCTCTTTGCTATCCTCGCTCTGTCTAGAATATCGGGCCTCACTTTGCTGAATCTATTTCATTCCTACGTTTTGTCTTTTCATCTTGCTAACAGTCATTATATGTGGGGGGCTGCCTATTCCTTTGGGGTATTTCTCTGAGGCAAGTCAGGCTTGTATTTCTATCTTCAGGCTAGTCAGCTCCTCAGGCAGTGCCGAGTTGCATAGGTAGTGTCAGGCGCAATCCACTGCTGCTTTTAGTTGTGTGAGGATAGGTTCAGGTATTGCAGTCTGCAGAGATTCCACGTCTCAGAGCTTGTTCTATTGTTTTTGGGTTATTGCCATATCACTGTATGTGCGCTGATTACTGCACACTGTGTTGCCTGATAGCACAGCATAACAGTACAAGGAGCCCAAACCAATGATTCTCAATAGAGGGAAAAAAGAAGTCCTGACATCATTTTTTTTTTTCCTCAGCTCTGTCTTCAGTTTTTTTTTTTTTTCCCCTAGACATTAGAGTGCTTCAGGACACAGCTGTGGACATGGATATTCAGGCTCTGTGCTCCTCAATGGATAATCTCGTTATAAATGTACAAAAGATTCAAGATACAATTGATCAGAAATCTATGCTAGAACCAAGAATTCCTATTCCTGATTTGTTTTTTGGTGACAGAACTAAGTTCCTGAGCTTCAAAAATAATTGTAAGCTATTTCTGGCCTTGAAACCTCATTCTTCTGGTAATCCTATTCAACAGGTTTTGATTATTATTTCTTTTTTGCGCGGCGACCCACAGGACTGGGCGTTTTCTCTTGCGCCAGGAGACCCTGCATTGAGTAATGTTGATGCGTTTTTCCAGGCGCTTGGATTGCTTTACGATGAGCCTAATTCAGTGGATCAGGCTGAGAAAAATTTGCTGGCTTTATGCCAGGGTCAGGATGATGTAGAAGTATATTGTCAGAAATTTAGGAAGTGGTCAGTACTCACTCTGTGGAATGAATCTGCACTGGCGGCTTGGTTCAGAAAGGGTCTCTCTGAAGCTCTTAAGGATGTCATGGTGGGATTTCCTATGCCTGCTGGTTTGAATGAGTCTATGTCCTTGGCCATTCAGATCGGTCGTCGCTTGCGCGAGCGTAAATCTGTGCACCATCTGGCGGTATTGTCTGAGAGTAAACCTGAGCCTATGCAGTGCGATAGGACTATGACTAAAGTTGAACGGCAAGAACACAGACGTCTGAACAGGCTGTGTTTCTACTGTGGTGATTCCACTCATGCTATTTCTAATTGTCCTAAGCGCACTAGGCGGTTCGATAGCTCTGCCGTCATTGGTACTGTACAGTCCAAATTCCTTCTGTCCATTACCTTGATATGCTCTTTGTCATCGTATTCTGTCATGGCGTTTGTGGATTCAGGCGCTGCCCTGAATCTGATGGATTTGGATTATGCTAAACGTTGTGGATTTTTCTTGGAGCCTTTGCGGTGTCCTATTCCGTTGAGAGGAATTGATGCTACACCTTTGGCCAAGAATAAGCCTCAGTACTGGGCCCAGCTGACCATGTGCATGGCTCCTGCACATCAGGAAGTTATTCGCTTTCTGGTACTGCATAATCTGCATGATGTGGTCGTGTTGGGGTTGCCATGGCTACAAACCCATAATCCAGTATTAGATTGGAACTCTATGTCGGTAACCAGCTGGGGTTGTCAGGGAGTACATGGTGATGTTCCATTTTTGTCTATTTCGTCATCCATTCCTTCTGACATCCCAGAGTTCTTGTCTGACTTTCAGGATGTATTTGAAGAGCCCAAGTCTGATGCCCTACCTCCGCATAGGAATTGTGATTGTGCTATCAATTTGATTCCTGGTAGTAAATTCCCTAAGGGTCGTTTATTTAATTTGTCCGTGCCTGAACACACCGCTATGCGCAGTTATGTGAAAGAATCCCTGGAGAAGGGACATATTCGCCCATCGTCATCACCATTGGGAGCAGGGTTCTTTTTTGTAGCCAAAAAGGATGGTTCGCTAAGACCGTGTATTGATTACCGCCTTCTTAATAAGATCACTGTTAAGTTTCAGTATCCCTTGCCATTGATATCTGACTTGTTTGCTCGGATTAAGGGGGCTAGTTGGTTTACTAAGATTGATCTTCGTGGTGCGTATAATCTGGTGAGAATCAGGCAGGGAGATGAATGGAAAACGGCATTTAATACGCCCGAGGGTCATTTTGAGTATCTGGTGATGCCGTTCGGACTTGCCAATGCTCCATCTGTTTTTCAGTCTTTTATGCATGACATTTTCCGTGAGTATCTGGATAAATTCCTGATTGTTTACTTGGATGACATTTTGATCTTCTCTGATGATTGGGAGTCTCATGTGAAGCAAGTCAGAATGGTTTTCCAGGTACTGCGTGCTAATTCCTTGTTCGTGAAGGGATCAAAGTGTCTCTTCGGTGTGCAGAAAGTTTCATTTTTGGGGTTCATCTTTTCCCCTTCTACTATCGAGATGGATCCGGTTAAGGTCCAGGCCATCCAGGATTGGACTCAGCCGACATCTCTGAAAAGTCTGCAGAAATTCCTGGGCTTTGCTAATTTTTATCGTCGCTTCATCTGTAATTTTTCTAGCATTGCCAGACCATTGACCGATTTGACCAAGAAGGGTGCTGATTTGGTTAATTGGTCTTCTGCTGCCGTGGAAGCTTTTCAGGAGTTGAAGCGTCGTTTTTGCTGTGCCCCTGTGTTGTGTCAACCAGATGTTTCTCTTCCGTTCCAGGTCGAGGTTGATGCTTCTGAGATTGGAGCAGGGGCGGTTTTGTCACAGAGAGGTTCTGGTTGCTCAGTGTTGAAACCATGTGCTTTCTTTTCCAGGAAATTTTCTGCTGCTGAGCGTAATTATGATGTGGGCAACCGAGAGTTGCTGGCCATGAAGTGGGCATTCGAGGAGTGGCGTCATTGGCTTGAGGGAGCTAAGCATCGCGTGGTGGTATTGACTGATCATAAGAATCTTACTTATCTCGAGTCTGCCAAGCACTTGAATCCTAGACAGGCCCGTTGGTCGTTATTTTTTGCTCGTTTTGATTTTGTGATTTCGTACCTTCCGGGCTCTAAAAATGTGAAGGCGGATGCTCTGTCTAGGAGTTTTGTGCCCGACTCTCCGGGGTTATCTGAGCCGGCGAGTATCCTCAAGGAAGGAGTCATTGTGTCTGCCATCTCTCCTGATTTGCGGAGAGTGTTGCAGAAATTTCAGGCTAATAAACCTGATCGTTGTCCGGCCGAGAAACTGTTCGTCCCTGATAGGTGGACTAGTAAAGTTATCTCTGAACTTCATTGTTCGGTGCTGGCTGGTCATCCAGGAATCTTGGGTACCAGAGAGTTAGTGGCTAGATCCTTCTGGTGGCCATCTCTGTCACGGGATGTGCGTGCTTTTGTGCAGTCCTGTGGGATTTGTGCTAGGGCTAAGCCCTGCTGTTCACGTGCCAGTGGGTTGCTTTTGCCCTTGCCGGTCCCGAAGAGGCCTTGGACACATATTTCGATGGATTTCATTTCTGACCTTCCCGTTTCTCAAAAGATGTCGGTCATTTGGGTGGTCTGTGATCGCTTTTCTAAAATGGTCCATCTGGTGCCCTTGGTTAAATTGCCTTCCTCCTCTGATTTGGTGCCTTTGTTCTTCCAGCATGTGGTTCGTTTGCATGGCATTCCTGAGAATATTGTTTCTGACAGAGGTTCCCAGTTTGTCTTGAGGTTCTGGCGAGCCTTTTGTGGTAGGATGGGCATTGACCTATCTTTTTCCTCGGCCTTCCATCCTCAGACTAATGGCCAGACCGAACGAACCAATCAGACCTTGGAAACATATCTGAGATGTTTTGTGTCTGCTGACCAGGATGATTGGGTGTCATTTTTGCCGTTGGCTGAGTTCGCCCTTAATAATCGGGCCAGCTCGGCTACCTTGGTCTCTCCATTTTTCTGCAATTCTGGGTTCCATCCTCGTTTCTCTTCAGGACAGGTTGAGTCTTCGGACTGTCCTGGTGTGGATTCTGTGGTGGATAGGTTGCAGCAGATCTGGACTCAGGTAGTGGACAATTTGATCTTTTCCCAGGAGAAGGCTCAGCTTTTCGCTAATCGTAGTCGCCGTGTGGGTCCCCGACTTCGTGTTGGGGATCTGGTTTGGTTATCTTCTCGTCATATTCCTATGAAGGTTTCCTCTCCTAAATTTAAACCTCGTTTTATTGGTCCGTATAGGATTTCTGAGATTCTCAATCCGGTGTCTTTTCGTCTGACCCTCCCAGACTCCTTTTCCATACATAATGTATTCCATAGGTCGTTGTTGAGAAGATACGTGGCACCTATGGTTCCATCTGTGGAGCCTCCTGCCCCTGTTTTGGTGGAGGGGGAATTGGAGTATATTGTGGAGAAAATTTTGGATTCTCGTGTCTCTAGACGGAAACTCCAGTATCTGGTCAAATGGAAGGGTTATGCTCAGGAGGATAATTCCTGGGTTTTTGCCTCTGATGTCCATGCCCCAGATCTTGTTCGTGCCTTTCATGTGGCTCATCCTGGTCGGCCTGGGGGTTCTGGTGAGGGTTCAGTGACCCCTCCTCAAGGGGGGGGTACTGTTGTGAATTCTGTGGCTGAATTCACTCCTGTGGTCACAAGTGGTATTGCAGCCTCTGGGCTTCCTCCCTCAGGTGTTTTGGTGAGCTCGTTGGCTGCCTTGCTATTTAACTCCACCTGAGTCTGTCTTCCTTGCTCCTTTTCAATGTTCCAGTGTTGGATCTGAGCTACTGCATCTTTCCTGTGGCCTGCTGCTCTGCTAGATAAGTGTTACTTTGTTTTTGTTTCCGTTTTTTCTGTCCAGCTGTGCTATTCTCTTTTGCTGGAAGCTCTGAGACGCAAAGGGTGCACCGCCGTGCCGTTAGTTCGGCACGGTGGGTCTTTTTGCCCCCCTTTGCGTGGTTCTGCTTTAGGGTTTTTTGTAGACTGCATAGTTCTCTTTGCTATCCTCGCTCTGTCTAGAATATCGGGCCTCACTTTGCTGAATCTATTTCATTCCTACGTTTTGTCTTTTCATCTTGCTAACAGTCATTATATGTGGGGGGCTGCCTATTCCTTTGGGGTATTTCTCTGAGGCAAGTCAGGCTTGTATTTCTATCTTCAGGCTAGTCAGCTCCTCAGGCAGTGCCGAGTTGCATAGGTAGTGTCAGGCGCAATCCACTGCTGCTTTTAGTTGTGTGAGGATAGGTTCAGGTATTGCAGTCTGCAGAGATTCCACGTCTCAGAGCTTGTTCTATTGTTTTTGGGTTATTGCCATATCACTGTATGTGCGCTGATTACTGCACACTGTGTTGCCTGATAGCACAGCATAACAGTTCCCCAACTCCGGTCCTCAAGAGCCACCAACAGGTCATGTTTTCAGGATTTCCTTAGTATTGCACAGGTGATTGAATGCTTGCCTGTCCAGGTGATGCAATTATCACCTGTGCAATACTAAGGAAATCCTGAAAACATGACCTGTTGGTGGCTCTTGAGGACCGGAGTTGGGGAACACTGGTTTAGCATTATCATCAAAAAGGTCTACCTTCGTCTCATTAGACCAGAGAATCCTATTTCTAATAGTCTGGGAGTCCTTCCTGTGTTTTGTAGCAAACTATGAAGGCTTTCATATGTCTTGCACTGAGGTGAGGCTTCCGTCGGGCCACTCTGCCATAAAGGCCCGACTGGTGGAGGGTTGCAGTGATAGTTGACTTTGTGGAACTTACTCCCATCTTCCTACTGCAAGTGGAGTACCTCTCTCACCAAGGCTCTTTTCCCACAATTGCTCAGTTTGGCTGGACGGCCAGGTCTAGGAAGACTTCTGGTGGTTCCAAGCTTCTTCCATTTAAGGAGTAGTGCAGAAATTCTTTTGTAACCTTGGCCAGAACTGTGCCTTGCCATAATGCTGTCTCTGAGCTCCTTGGCCATTTCCTTTCTTTCTTTTTTTTTTTTTTTTTATCTTTATTTTTTTATATAGCGCTAACATATTCCACAGCGCTTTACAGATTGCACACATTATCATCGCTGTCCCCGATGGGGCTCACAATCTAAATTCCCTATCAGTATGTCTTTGGAATGTGGGAGGAAACCCACGCAAACATGGAGAGAACATACAAACACTTTGCAGATGTTGTCCTTGGTGGGGTTTGAACCCAGGACTCCAGCGCTGCAAGGCGGCTGTGCTATCCACTGAGCCACCATGCTGCCCCATGATTCTCATTTGGTATGACATGCACTGTGAGCTGTGAGGTCTTATATAGACAGGTGTATGCCTTTCCAAATCAAGTCCTATCAGTTTAATTAAACACAGCTGGACTCCAGTGAAGGAGTAGAACCATCTCAAGGAGGATCACAAGGAAAGGACAGCATGTGACTTAAATATGACTGTCTGGGCAAAGGGTCTGAATACTAATGACCATTTGATATTTCAGTTTTTCTCTTTTTATTAAATTTGCAAAAATTACTACATTTCTGTTTTTTGCAACTAAGCAGTATGTGCATTAATGTGAAAAAAAAAGAACTTTAGTGAATTTACCAAATGGCTGTAATGAACCAAAGAGTGAAAAATTTAAAGTGGTCTGAATACTTTCCGTACCCACTGTATATACTGTATAAATATATATATATATATATATATATATATATATATACACACCATATGAACAGAAGTATTGGGACACCTCAACATTACTTTTACTAGTTACGAGTTTACTATTGGAGGTGGTGACTGCCGCTAACAATAGGTGGAGCAGAGCTGTTGAATGTCATTAAAAGCCATTGTCAAACTCTGACAGCGGCATTTAACACACGCTGACATGAGCACTTGTCAGTACTTCCACCCATCAGCATCCATGACATGATAGTAGGTCGACTATGGGTTGTCATGAAAGTCGGGGGTCAGCTGATGACCCCCGTGCTTATCATTACAGAACTGCTTTGAAACCCTGCCTGTGGCTTGGCTTCAAATGAAAATGTGATTTCTGCTATATGCAGAAAGGGGGCTAGCAAAATCTGTAAAAAGTAAAAAAAAAGTTGAAAAAAATAAATACCGTATATACTCGAGTATAAGCCGAGATTTTCAGCCCAAATTTTTGGGCTGAAAGTGCCCCTCTCGGCTTATACTCGAGTCACGGTCGGCGGTGGGGTCGGCGGGTGAGGGGGAGAGAGGTCTGAGGCATACTTACCTGCTCCCGGTGCTCCTGGCTCTCCCCCTGCCGGTCCCACGGTCTTCGGTGCTGCAGCTCTTCCCCTGTTCAGCGGTCACGTGGGACCGCTCATTAAACTTATGAATATGGACTCCACTCCCATAGGGGTGGAGCCGCATATTCATTCCTCTAATGAGCAGTGACCGCTGACAGAGGAAGAGGCTGCGGCACCCGGAGACCAGCTGACCGGGAGAAGGAGCGGGATGCCAGGAGCAGGTAAGTATTAAATATTCACCTATCCACGTTCCATACGCCGGGCGCCGCTCCATCTTCGCGTCCTCTTGCAGTGACTGTACAGGTCAGAGGGCGCGATGACGTATAGTGTGCGCGCCGCCCTCTGCCTGATCAGTCAGTGCGGAGAGACGCCTAGACGGGACGCTGAGGAGCTGCAAGCAAGAGAGGTGAGTATGGCATTTTTTTTTTATTGCAGCAGCCGCAGCATTATATATACCGGTAGCACAGTTTAATATGGCACATCTATGGGGCAATAATGAACGGTGCAGAGCACTATATGGCAGAGCTTTCTATGGCACATCTATGGGGCAATAATGAACGGTGCAGAGCACTATATGGCAGAGCTTTCTATGGCACATCTATGGGGCAATAATGAACGGTGCAGAGCACTATATGGCAGAGCTTTCTATGGCACATCTATGGGGCAATAATGAACGGTGCAGAGCACTCTATGGCAGAGCTTTCTATGGCACATCTATGGGGCAATAATGAACGGTGCAGAGCACTATATGGCAGAGCTTTCTATGGCACATTTATGGAGCAATAATGAACAGTATGGAGCATTATATATGGCACAGCTTTATATGGAGCATCTATGGGGCAATAATGAACAATATGGAGCATTATATGTGGCACAGCTTTATATGGAGCATCTATGGGGCAATAATGAACAGTGTGGAGCATTATATGTGGCACAACTTTATACAGAGCATCTAAGGGGCAATAATGAACGGTATGCAGCATTATATGTGGCACAGCTTTATATGGAGCATCTTATGGGGCAATAATGAACGGTATGGAGCATCTATTTTTATTTTTGAAATTCACCGGTAGCTGCTGCATTTCCTACCCTAGGCTTATAGTCGAGTCAATAAGTTTAACCCAGTTTTTTTTGGCAAAATTAGGGGGTCGGCTTATACTTGGGTCAGCTTATACTCGAGTATATACGGTAAATAAAAGTTCAAATCACCCCCTTGCCTCCATTGAAAATAAAGATATTAAAAAAAAAATATGTGTGGTATCGACACATTCAGAAAAGTCTGATCTATGAAAATATAAAAACAATTAACCCGATCGGTAAACAGTGTAAAAGGAAAAAAATTCAAGAACACCAAAATTATTTTATTTTGGTCTCTATAATTCCACAAAAAATGCTGTAACAAGCGATTAAAAAGTTACATCTATCCCAAAATGGTACTAATAAAAATGTTGTCTCGACTCGCAAAAAATAAGCTATCATACAGCTCCATCAGAAGAAAAATGTTATGAGTCTCGTAAAATGGCGACACAACTGCAAAAATTTTTTTTGCAAACATTAGATTTTTTTTTTCACCACTAAAATAATTACAAAAATGTACATGTTTGGTATCGCCATAATGATATTGAATTTTTACCACAAAATGTACGCCCTAAAATCTGTTGCCACAAAACTATGTCACAATTGTGTTTTTCCCAATTTCACCGCCCTTGGATTTCTTTTCCCGATTTCAGGTACACTATGTAGTGAAATGAATGGTGTCATTAAAAAGTACAACTCGTCCTGCAAAAAACAAGCCCTCATACGTCTATGTGGACAGAAGAAGAAAAAAGAGTTAAGGCTCTGGGAATAAAGGGAGGACAAAAACAGAAACGAAAAAACAAAAATGGGCTGCGGGGTAAAATGGTTAAATAGCCTCAAAGCACAAATTCTAAAATGTAATCTTTATAAAACACAAAAAAATGTATACCTCTTACATTGAATTAATCACCCACAATATATAGTTTAAGTATCTTGATATTCAAAGTATTACCTAAAACCTCGGGTTTATGTAATGCTTGAATATGAAGAAACTTGAAGTGTGTACTGTATAGACATTTGTGGGCGCTGATATACATGACAGTATTGCATAGGTTTATGTACAATATTTGGAATATGAGGGTGTATGCCACGGTGAAGATGGGCATTGAGATTTCAGAGGTCTACCAATACATCCATGAAGCATTAGATAATACCACTGTGTACTAGCGTTGGCCACTACATGTGAGATCTTACAGGTGCCTGTTATCTCATAGGATGGAAGGGAGCCCAAGGCTGGCATGTCAGATAAGATAAGAAAGACACGTGCCCAGTGCTCAGCCATCAGGAGGAAAGTCACCTTCTCATACTGATGAGTGAAGAAATAACTACATAGCTCATGGCTGAGTGATGCAAGGAAAGGGTGGAGGTGACGGGAAGCTCTACCTACTACATCCTGCACTCCAGGAAATTAGTCTCCTGCTAATGAAATCTCATGTAACCACCAGATCTCGGTGGTAATGTGTCAGAAGATAAGAACTTCTTGATCATTGCTCATTACTATTGATTGCACATCTGAGCGTAGAGACCAGAAAACCCACAGCAGGCAAACCTATCATTCATTACACATGTATAAGTAGTTCGATGACTTGTGGTCAATATCGGGAAAGTTCATTCCTTCCAATCTGACCACTTCTTATATTTGCTAATGTTGCAGTTGTGAAAAGACCTAATACAATAATTAGCTATATTTAGTAGACTTACTGATACATTTAATTGACTTAATGATCCACTGATTGATTGTTTGATAGATGAATTGATTGATCATTCATCATTAACAGATAAATATTTCCTTTGGCTAGCTCACTGAATTCCACGGAACTCTTCAAGATCTAATTTATTGAGCTGAGCATGAGATGTGGCTATCACTTGTCTTGAATTGCAATAGTATATCTTGGGTCAAAAGCTTAAATGACATTCCAGGAAAATCTAATACTTAGTGCTATGCCTAGTACATTACCTGATGGGCTATGGCATGACTTCCATCTTTGATATTCCGTGAGACCCTATGTCATGCTTTGTGCCTTAAATCTGCAGTCACCGGGAGCTGCTCATGATTGAATATGTGCAGACTAGATGGATGCGGCCTAGCTTAATGCAAGAGTATTTAACGAGATCGGACACAATCCAGTCAGAATGTACGGTAACCAGAAGTATGTATATCACATATTTGTGGTCACATGACCGCCTGCTCCTGGCGCCAGCACTGGAGAATCCTCACAGCGTGCAATGGCCACAATGTCAGCATTCACTAGTCTGCAGTCACATGAAGCACACATAAAGTGACTGCAGACTTGTAGCCTAAGGTCAGACAACTCCTTTAACCTCCGGCAATAGCCTACTAAGCAGAACACAGAATATAACCACCCTCGAGATTTTTAACCTTATTGGATTGAAACCCTAGAGCCAAGTGCTGACAACCGACAATCATAACATATTTATTTGTCTACTAATTTTATATATTAGAATTAATACACAATGAAGCAGGAAAGTTAAAATATTGTATGAGACCGATTATATAAAGCTGGGAACACAGTGCCAGTTATGGACCTTACAGACCTAACACATCTTTGGACCTGAAAATTTTGATGGGTGAAGAAGATGTTATGTCACATCAAAAAATTAGTTTAGAAACTGTCCCAACTTTAAATTAGGAGACTTATTTCAGAGATAAATAATTACTTTTAATATCTTAAAGAGTTGTAATTTTTATTTCATAAATCGAGAGTATATGTGAAACTAAGCAACTTTGTAAGAAATCTTATCAGATAAATGTGCTTCTTTCTTTGTCAGAATTGATCAGTTATTAATTATCAAAATTCTCAATTCTGAGGTAAAATCTGTATTTAGTGAAGACTTTCCCATTACTGAGATAGGAGATGGCGGTTGCTATGGATACAATTCTATGTAGATGGGAGGAGCTATAGGCAGAGCTCCACCCTCCCCCTCCCACTTATATCCTTATATCTAGATTAAATCTTATCAGACCAGCCGCCATCTCCTATCTCAGTAATGGGACAGTCTGTCTTCACTGAATACAGATTTTACCTCAGAATTGAGAATTTTGACTGACCAATTTTGACAGAGAAATAATCAGATTTCTCTGATAACATGTTACAAAATTTCTTATTTTCACGTGTGCTATTGATTTATGAAATAAAAAGTACGGTAAATCGACTGTTATTTTTTCATATTGTGGGATCATGCATCTCCATAAATACCCTGGAGCCTAGGAATTAGCAGATCAATTTGCTGAGGGTCAAGTTTGCATAACATTTTCTGAAATTTGCATTTTTACGAGAATTTGAACACTTTGAGATTCAATTTACAAGTTGCAAAAAAAAAATTTAAAAATCCTGTCACCATTTTCTACACTGCTGAAGCATCAGAAAGAGGATTAATATAATTTTGCCTTGAAAGGCTTTGTTATAATGCTCTGCTGCAAGTGTCAGACTGGGATGCCAAGGGCCCACCACAAACCAATTTCAGTGCCCCACTTTAAGGCTGTGTGCACACGTTGCTGATTTTTCGCGTTTTTTTTTATCACTTTTTTTGCTATAAAAACGCTATAAAACTGCAAAAAAAGCATACATTATGCATCCCATCATTTAAAATGAATTCTGCAATTTTTGTGCACATGATGTGGTTTTTTCAGCAAAAAAACGCATTGCGGCAAAAAAACGCAGCATGTTCATTAATTTTGCAGATTTTTTCCGAATTTCCAACTATATATTGCATTGGGAAATATCCGGAAAAATCCGCAAATAAACGCACCAAAAACGCGCAAAAAACGCATGCAGATTTCTTGCAGAAAATGTCAGGTTTTTCTAAGGAAATTTCTGCAAGAAATCCTGAACTTGTGCACATAGCCTTAATCTACATGCAAATGTGACATTTAGGGTTGAGCGACATTGACCTTTTTAGAGTCGAGCCGTGTTTCGCGAAACCCGACTATCTTAGAAGTCGAGTCGAGTGGAATCGGCCGATTATCGCGAAAAGTCGGGTATCGCCCGAAACACGAAACCCAATGCAAGTCAATGGGGGAGCATAGTCGGCAGTGAGTGGAGGCCAGGAAAACACCTACACTGCCCATTTTAATGGCAAAAACATCCATTCTTGTTAAAGAAGCTTGTCAATCGTAATTTACCTTATAATAATTGGAAGGCATTTGAAATTGGGGGTCATTTGGCTAAAGTTGTGGGGGGTAGGGCTGGTTCAAGTAATTAGTGGGCCCAGTAAATCTGGACCACGTCACGGCAGTGGAGCAGGGAGAGGTAAGTATTTAAACTTTGCAAGTGCTGTCATCCTGAGCAAGCAGGGGGGGCCCACTCGTTGGCATTGGCACTGGCACAGGGCCCCTCAAAGTACAGCGGTGTGTTTGCACGGCGGGGGCGCCTCCCACCGGCAGCAACACTTTTGCATACTATGAGAGGCCCTGTGCCAGTGACGTCGCCAACTAGTATTCCTCCCCCCACCTGATGAAGGAACCTGCACTTTCATCTGCACCTTCCTCTTTGTCCCCGTGTAAGGTGGTATGGTATGCGGGAAGAGGAACCTGACTTTCAGCAGGGTCACAATCTTGCTGTGTAGCGTGCACGGGGAATTTTGCGTTATGGGTCAATGTACCAGCAGACTCATCTATCACTGGCTGGGCAATGGGCAGGATGAGGAGGAAACACAGATATAGGCCCAAAGAATAAAGTGGGCTAAATGCAGTTCAAAATTGGTAACACAGGACTAACCAGGGGGCATTGCAGTGGAGGACAACTGGAATGAGAGGCTGACACAGAGAGTAGGCCCAAATCAGTAAGTAGTCGACATGCAGTTCAAAATTGGCAACCGTAGTAAACAGGCGGCCCAGCTTTGTTCAGTTGAGGAGAACAGCAAGGAGTGGCAGACACCGATAGTAGGCCCCAACCCAACTAGTAGGCCAAATGCAGTCTAACATTAACAACTACTTAACAAGAGCCAGAAAATGGAATTTCAGGACAGGAAACCAGGAGAACAGCAAGGAGTGGCAGACACCGATAGTAGGCCCCAAACCAACTAGTACGCCAAATGCAGTTGTTCCATTTAACTACAATTTAATGAGAGCCTGAAGATAGAAGTTCAGGAAAGGCAACCTGGAGAACACCTTGGAGTGGAACACACCATCTCTCTACACCCCATACCCAATTTGTAGGCCTAATGCAGCGTAGTTTCCAACAACTACTAAACGAGAGCATGAAGATCGAAGCAATGGAGAGGAAACCTGGGGAACACCTTGGAGTGGAACACACCATCTCTCTACACCCCATACCCAATTTGTAGGCCTAATTCAGCGTAGTTTCCAACAACTACTAAACGAGAGCATGAAGATCGAAGCTCAGGAAAGGCAACCTGGAGAACACCTTGGAGTGGAACACACCATCTCTCTACACCCCATACCCAATTTGTAGGCCTAATGCAGCGTAGTTTCCAACAACTACTAAACGAGAGCATGAAGATCGAAGCAATGGAGAGGAAACCTGGGGAACACCTTGGAGTGGAACACACCATCTCTCTACACCCCATACCCAATTTGTAGGCCTAATGCAGCGTAGTTTCCAACAACTACTAAACGAGAGCATGAAGATTGAAGCTCAGGAAAGGCAACCTGGAGAACACCTTGGAGTGGAACACACCATCTCTCTACACCCCATACCCAATTTGTAGGCCTAATGCAGCGTAGTTTCCAACAACTACTAAACGAGAGCATGAAGATCGAAGCAATGGAGAGGAAACCTGGGGAACACCTTGGAGTGGAACACACCATCTCTCTACACCCCATACCCAATTTGTAGGCCTAATGCAGCGTAGTTTCCAACAACTACTAAACGAGAGCATGAAGATCGAACCAATGGCGATGAAACCTGGGGAACACCTTGGAGTGGAACACACCATCTCTCTACACCCCATACCCAATTTGTAGGCCTAATGCAGCATAGTTTCCAACAACTACTAAACGAGAGCATGAAGATTGAAGCTCAGGAAAGGCAACCTGGAGAACACCTTGGAGTGGAACACACCATCTCTCTACACCCCATACCCAATTTGTAGGCCTAATGCAGCGTAGTTTCCAACAACTACTAAACGAGAGCATGAAGATTGAAGCTCAGGAAAGGCAACCTGGAGAACACCTTGGAGTGGAACACACCATCTCTCTACACCCCATACCCAATTTGTAGGCCTAATGCAGCGTAGTTTCCAACAACTACTAAACGAGAGCATGAAGATTGAAGCTCAGGAAAGGCAACCTGGAGAACACCTTGGAGTGGAACACACCATCTCTCTACACCCCATACCCAATTTGTAGGCCTAATGCAGCGTAGTTTCCAACAACTACTAAACGAGAGCATGAAGATTGAAGCTCAGGAAAGGCAACCTGGAGAACACCTTGGAGTGGAACACACCATCTCTCTACACCCCATACCCAATTTGTAGGCCTAATGCAGCGTAGTTTCCAACAACTACTAAACGAGAGCATGAAGATCGAAGCAATGGAGAGGAAACCTGGGGAACACCTTGGAGTGGAACACACCATCTCTCTACACCCCATACCCAATTTGTAGGCCTAATGCAGCGTAGTTTCCAACAACTACTAAACGAGAGCATGAAGATTGAAGCTCAGGAAAGGCAACCTGGAGAACACCTTGGAGTGGAACACACCATCTCTCTACACCCCATACCCAATTTGTAGGCCTAATGCAGCGTAGTTTCCAACAACTACTAAACGAGAGCATGAAGATTGAAGCTCAGGAAAGGCAACCTGGAGAACACCTTGTAGTGGAACACACCATCTCTGTACATCCCATACCCAATTTGTAGGCCTAATGCAGCGTAGTTTCCAACAACTACTAAACGAGAGCATGAAGATTGAAGCTCAGGAAAGGCAACCTGGAGAACACCTTGGAGTGGAACACACCATCTCTCTACACCCCATACCCAATTTGTAGGCCTAATGCAGCGTAGTTTCCAACAACTACTAAACGAGAGCATGAAGATTGAAGCTCAGGAAAGGCAACCTGGAGAACACCTTGGAGTGGAACACACCATCTCTCTACACCCCATACCCAATTTGTAGGCCTAATGCAGCGTAGTTTCCAACAACTACTAAACGAGAGCATGAAGATTGAAGCTCAGGAAAGGCAACCTGGAGAACACCTTGGAGTGGAACACACCATCTCTCTACACCCCATACCCAATTTGTAGGCCTAATGCAGCGTAGTTTCCAACAACTACTAAACGAGAGCATGAAGATTGAAGCTCAGGAAAGGCAACCTGGAGAACACCTTGGAGTGGAACACACCATCTCTCTACACCCCATACCCAATTTGTAGGCCTAATGCAGCGTAGTTTCCAACAACTACTAACCGAGAGCATGAAGATCGAAGCAAAGGAGAGGAAACCTGGGGAACACTTTGGAGTGGAACACACCATCTCTCTACACCCCATACCCAATTTGTAGGCCTAATGCAGCGTAGTTTCCAACAACTACTAAACGAGAGCATGAAGATCGAAGCTCAGGAAAGGCAACCTGGAGAACACCTTGGAGTGGAACACACCATCTCTCTACACCCCATACCCAATTTGTAGGCCTAATGCAGCATAGTTTCCAACAACTACTAAACGAGAGCATGAAGATTGAAGCTCAGGAAAGGCAACCTGGAGAACACCTTGGAGTGGAACACACCATCTCTCTACACCCCATACCCAATTTGTAGGCCTAATGCAGCGTAGTTTCCAACAACTACTAAACGAGAGCATGAAGATTGAAGCTCAGGAAAGGCAACCTGGAGAACACCTTGGAGTGGAACACACCATATCTCTACACCCCATACCCAATTTGTAGGCCTAATGCAGCGTAGTTTCCAACAACTACTAAACGAGAGCATGAAGATTGAAGCTCAGGAAAGGCAACCTGGAGAACACCTTGGAGTGGAACACACCATCTCTCTACACCCCATACCCAATTTGTAGGCCTAATGCAGCGTAGTTTCCAACAACTACTAAACGAGAGCATGAAGATTGAAGCTCAGGAAAGGCAACCTGGAGAACACCTTGGAGTGGAACACACCATCTCTCTACACCCCATACCCAATTTGTAGGCCTAATGCAGCGTAGTTTCCAACAACTACTAAACGAGAGCATGAAGATTGAAGCTCAGGAAAGGCAACCTGGAGAACACCTTGGAGTGGAACACACCATCTCTGTACATCCCATACCCAATTTGTAGGCCTAATGCAACGTAGTTTCCAACAACTACTAAACGAGAGCATGAAGATTGAAGCTCAGGAAAGGCAACCTGGAGAACACCTTGGAGTGGAACACACCATCTCTCTACACCCCATACCCAATTTGTAGGCCTAATGCAGCGTAGTTTCCAACAACTACTAAACGAGAGCATGAAGATTGAAGCTCAGGAAAGGCAACCTGGAGAACACCTTGGAGTGGAACACACCATCTCTCTACACCCCATACCCAATTTGTAGGCCTAATGCAGCGTAGTTTCCAACAACTACTAAACGAGAGCATGAAGATTGAAGCTCAGGAAAGGCAACCTGGAGAACACCTTGGAGTGGAACACACCATCTCTCTACACCCCATACCCAATTTGTAGGCCTAATGCAGCGTAGTTTCCAACAACTACTAACCGAGAGCATGAAGATCGAAGCAAAGGAGAGGAAACCTGGGGAACACTTTGGAGTGGAACACACCATCTCTCTACACCCCATACCCAATTTGTAGGCCTAATGCAGCGTAGTTTCCAACAACTACTAAACGAGAGCATGAAGATCGAAGCTCAGGAAAGGCAACCTGGAGAACACCTTGGAGTGGAACACACCATCTCTCTACACCCCATACCCAATTTGTAGGCCTAATGCAGCGTAGTTTCCAACAACTACTAAACGAGAGCATGAAGATTGAAGCTCAGAAAAAGCAACCTGGAGAACACCTTGGAGTGGAACACACCATCTCTCTACACCCCATACCCAATTTGTAGGCCTAATGCAGCGTAGTTTCCAACAACTACTAAACGAGAGCATGAAGATTGAAGCTCAGGAAAGGCAACCTGGAGAACACCTTGGAGTGGAACACACCATCTCTCTACACCCCATACCCAATTTGTAGGCCTAATGCAGCGTAGTTTCCAACAACTACTAAACGAGAGCATGAAGATTGAAGCTCAGGAAAGGCAACCTGGAGAACACCTTGGAGTGGAACACACCATCTCTCTACACCCCATACCCAATTTGTAGGCCTAATGCAGCGTAGTTTCCAACAACTACTAAACGAGAGCATGAAGATCGAAGCAATGGAGAGGAAACCTGGGGAACACCTTGGAGTGGAACACACCATCTCTCTACACCCCATACCCAATTTGTAGGCCTAATGCAGCGTAGTTTCCAACAACTACTAAACGAGAGCATGAAGATCGAAGCTCAGGAAAGGCAACCTGGAGAACACCTTGGAGTGGAACACACCATCTCTCTACACCCCATACCCAATTTGTAGGCCTAATGCAGCGTAGTTTCCAACAACTACTAAAAGAGAGCATGAAGATCGAAGCAATGGAGAGGAAACCTGGGGAACACCTTGGAGTGGAACACACCATCTCTCTACACCCCATACCCAATTTGTAGGCCTAATGCAGCGTAGTTTCCAACAACTACTAAACGAGAGCATGAAGATCGAAGCAATGGACAGGAAACCTGGGGAACACCTTGGAGTGGAACACACCATCTCTCTACACCCCATACCCAATTTGTAGGCCTAATGCAGCGTAGTTTCCAACAACTACTAAACGAGAGCATGAAGATCGAACCAATGGCGATGAAACCTGGGGAACACCTTGGAGTGGAACACACCATCTCTCTACACCCCATACCCAATTTGTAGGCCTAATGCAGCATAGTTTCCAACAACTACTAAACGAGAGCATGAAGATTGAAGCTCAGGAAAGGCAACCTGGAGAACACCTTGGAGTGGAACACACCATCTCTCTACACCCCATACCCAATTTGTAGGCCTAATGCAGCGTAGTTTCCAACAACTACTAAACGAGAGCATGAAGATTGAAGCTCAGGAAAGGCAACCTGGAGAACACCTTGGAGTGGAACACACCATCTCTCTACACCCCATACCCAATTTGTAGGCCTAATGCAGCGTAGTTTCCAACAACTACTAAACGAGAGCATGAAGATTGAAGCTCAGGAAAGGCAACCTGGAGAACACCTTGGAGTGGAACACACCATCTCTCTACACCCCATACCCAATTTGTAGGCCTAATGCAGCGTAGTTTCCAACAACTACTAAACGAGAGCATGAAGATTGAAGCTCAGGAAAGGCAACCTGGAGAACACCTTGGAGTGGAACACACCATCTCTTTACACCCCATACCCAATTTGTAGGCCTAATGCAGCGTAGTTTCCAACAACTACTAAACGAGAGCATGAAGATTGAAGCTCAGGAAAGGCAACCTGGAGAACACCTTGGAGTGGAACACACCATCTCTCTACACCCCATACCCAATTTGTAGGCCTAATGCAGCGTAGTTTCCAACAACTACTAAACGAGAGCATGAAGATTGAAGCTCAGGAAAGGCAACCTGGAGAACACCTTGGAGTGGAACACACCATCTCTCTACACCCATACCCAATTTGTAGGCCTAATGCAGCGTAGTTTCCAACAACTACTAAACGAGAGCATGAAGATCGAAGCTCAGGAAAGGCAACCTGGAGAACACCTTGGAGTGGAACACACCATCTCTCTACACCCCATACCCAATTTGTAGGCCTAATGCAGCGTAGTTTCCAACAACTACTAACCGAGAGCATGAAGATCGAAGCAAAGGAGAGGAAACCTGGGGAACACCTTGGAGTGGAACACACCATCTCTCTACACCCCATACCCAATTTGTAGGCCTAATGCAGCGTAGTTTCCAACAACTACTAAACGAGAGCATGAAGATTGAAGCTCAGGAAAGGCAACCTGGAGAACACCTTGGAGTGGAACACACCATCTCTCTACACCCCATACCCAATTTGTAGGCCTAATGCAGCGTAGTTTCCAACAACTACTAAACGAGAGCATGAAGATTGAAGCTCAGGAAAGGCAACCTGGAGAACACCTTGGAGTGGAACACACCATCTCTCTACACCCCATACCCAATTTGTAGGCCTAATGCAGCATAGTTTCCAACAACTACTAAACGAGAGCATGAAGATTGAAGCTCAGGAAAGGCAACCTGGAGAACACCTTGGAGTGGAACACACCATCTCTACACCCCATACCCAATTTGTAGGCCTAATGCAGTGTAGTTTCCAACAACTACTAAACGAGAGCATGAAGATTGAAGCTCAGGAAAGGCAACCTGGAGAACACCTTGGAGTGGAACACACCATCTCTCTACACCCCATACCCAATTTGTAGGCCTAATGCAGCGTAGTTTCCAACAACTACTAAACGAGAGCATGAAGATTGAAGCTCAGGAAAGGCAACCTGGAGAACACCTTGGAGTGGAGCACACCATCTCTCTACACCCCATACCCAATTTGTAGGCCTAATGCAGCGTAGTTTCCAACAACTACTAAACGAGAGCATGAAGATTGAAGCTCAGGAAAGGCAACCTGGAGAACACCTTGGAGTGGAACACACCATCTCTCTACACCCCATACCCAATTTGTAGGCCTAATGCAGCGTACTTTCCAACAACTACTAAACGAGAGCATGAAGATTGAAGCTCAGGAAAGGCAACCTGGAGAACACCTTGGAGTGGAACACACCATCTCTCTACACCCCATACCCAATTTGTAGGCCTAATGCAGCGTAGTTTCCAACAACTACTAAACGAGAGCATGAAGATTGAAGCTCAGGAAAGGCAACCTGGAGAACACCTTGGAGTGGAACACACCATCTCTCTACACCCCATACCCAATTTGTAGGCCTAATGCAGCGTAGTTTCCAACAACTACTAAACGAGAGCATGAAGATTGAAGCTCAGGAAAGGCAACCTGGAGAACACCTTGGAGTGGAACACACCATCTCTCTACACCCCATACCCAATTTGTAGGCCTAATGCAGCGTAGTTTCCAACAACTACTAAACGAGAGCATGAAGATTGAAGCTCAGGAAAGGCAACCTGGAGAACACCTTGGAGTGGAACACACCATCTCTCTACACCCCATACCCAATTTGTAGGCCTAATGCAGCGTAGTTTCCAACAACTACTAAACAAGAGCATGAAGATTGAAGCAATGGAGAGGAAACCTGGGGAACACCTTGGGGAGGCAGACACCGTTAGTAGGCCCTACCAAAGTTGTACACCCAATGCAGTTTTAAAATTCCTAGAGGCTGAAAACAAGACTATTGACGCTCAGCTTTTTTCAAAGGAACACAGCTGAATTGAGTGGCGCAGACAGACACAGGTAGTAGGACTCAAACCAAAAATGTGGCTCACTGCAGCAGAAAAAAGTTACAGGGGTACACAAGCTGCAGTGCTCTGGGCAGTGGAGGACAATTTCAATAGTGAACCGCAGACAGACTTTGTACGCCTACTATTAAAAAAAGGATGCTCTATGCAATTATAGATAGGTTCTAGGGGTACACGGGCAGCAGTGGTGTGGTCAGTGGAGGCCTAGTGGAAGGAGTGACCGCAGACAGGCATCGAAGGCCTAAAATAATAACACATGGCTGTAGGCAATTTTAAATTGGTTCCAGGGGTACACGGGCAGCAGTGGCCTGGTCAGTGTAGTAGTAGTAGAAAGAACGGACCGCAGACAGGCATCGAAGGCCTAAAATAAAAAAATTGGGCTGGCTGTAGGCAATTTTAAATTGGTTCCAGGGGTACACGGGCAGCAGTGGTGTGGTCAGTGGAGGCATATTGTAAGGAGTGACCGCAGACAGGCATCGAAGGCCTAAAATAATAACACATGGCTGTAGGCAATTTTAAATTGGTTACAGGGGTACACGGGCAGCAGTGGTGTGGTCAGTGGAGGCATAGTGGAAGGAGTGACCGCAGACAGGCTTCGAAGGCCTAACATAACAAAAATGTCAATACAATGGTATTGTCAGTGGCAGGCATTGAAGGATGTCAGCACATAGACTAAACATTGGTGGAGCTGTGAGATAATTTTGCAAGTGGTAGAGCACTGTTTGAGCTGGGGGGGGGGGGAACTGTCTTGTGGCCGGCGGTACAGGCCCAGGGCCCCTCATATTACAATGGTGTGTCTGACGTTGGGTGCGCACCACCACCGCCAGAGACACTTTATTGTACTAGGAGGGACCCAGTGGCAGTGCCGTCGACCAAAAGCGGGCACACCCACCTCTTCAGACAAACAGCACTCTCACGGGTGCTGTCGCCAAGTGTCGATACCACGGCCCCGTGTGGGGAGTTTGGCCATTTAGTGAGGTGTAAACATGTCGTATGCTGGACAATCAGGTGCAGAAAATTACGAGATTGGAAAAGGCATTCAGAATAGTCCACAGGCAAGACCTATTCATAGGAAAGCTAGGTGTCAGCCGGGCAAGGTGGGGCAAAAGATTTCGAAATCCAGTTGTGGTTCATTTTAATGAAGGTTAGATCATCTACATTTTGGGTAGCCAGACGAGTCCTTTTTTCTGTTAGTATTGAACCTGCAGCACTGAATACTCTTTCTGATAGGACACTAGCTGCCGGGCAAGCAAGCTCCTGCAATGCATATTCTGCCAATTCTGGCCAGGTGTCTAATTTTGATGCCCAGTAATCAAATGGGAATGACGGTTGAGGGAGAACATCGATAAGGGATGAAAAATAGTTTGTAACCATACTGGACAAATGTTGTCTCCTGTCACTTTGAATTGATGCTGCAGTACCTGTCCTGTCTGCGGTCATAGCAAAATCACTCCACAACCTGGTCAGAAAACCCCTCTGGCCAACGCCACTTCTGATTTCTGCCCCTCTAACTCCTCTGGTCTGCTGGCCCCTGCAGCTCGTGTGAGAACGATCACGGGCGCTGTGTGCAGGGAATGCCAGAAGCAAACGGTCAACAAGAGTTGATTGTTTGGTTGCTAATATTAGTTCCAAGTTCTCATGTGGCATTATATTTTGCAATTTGCCTTTATAGCGAGGATCAAGGAGGCAGGCCAACCAGTAATCGTCATCGTTCATCATTTTAGCTATGCGTGTGTCCCTTTTGAGGATACGTAAGGCATAATCCGCCATGTGGGCCAAAGTTCCAGTTCTCAAATCTGCGGTTGTGCTTGGTTGAGGGGCAGTTTCAGGCAAATCCACGTCACTTGTGTCCCTCCAAAAACCAGAACCCGGCCTTGCCGCGCCACCAATTTCCAGTGGCCCCGGAAAAGCTTCCTCATTAAAAATATACTCATCCCCATCATCCTCCTCGTCCTCCTCCTCTTCGCCCGCTAACTCGTCCTGTACACTGCCCTGGCCAGACAATGGCTGACTGTCATCAAGGCTTTCCTCTTCCTCAGCTGCAGACGCCTGATCCTTTATGTGCGTCAAACTTTGCATCAGCAGACGCATTAGGGGGATGCTCATGCTTATTATGGCGTTGTCTGCACTAACCAGCCGTGAACATTCCTGAAAACACTGAAGAACTTGACACATGTCTTGAATCTTCGACCACTGCACACCTGACAACTCCATGTCTGCCATCCTACTGCCTGCCCGTGTATGTGTATCCTCCCACAAAAACATAACAGCCCGCCTCTGTTCGCACAGTCTCTGAAGCATGTGCAGTGTTGAGTTCCACCTTGTTGCAACGTCTATGATTAGGCGATGCTGGGGAAGGTTCAAAGAACGCTGATAGGTCTGCATACGGCTGGAGTGTACGGGCGAATGGCGGATATGTGAGCAAAGTCCACGCACTTTGAGGAGCAGGTCGGATAACCCCGGATAACTTTTCAGGAAGCACTGCACCACCAGGTTTAAGGTGTGAGCCAGGCAAGGAATGTGTTTCAGTTGGGAAAGGGAGATGGCAGCCATGAAATTCCTTCCGTTATCACTCACTACCTTGCCTGCCTCAAGATCTACAGTGCCCAGCCACGACTGCGTTTCTTTCTGCAAGAACTCGGACAGAACTTCCGCGGTGTGTCTGTTGTCACCCAAAGACCTGGTGTGCAACAGTGGCAGCTGCGGATGGAGTGGTTGTGCGACTGCGGTCTGTGGACGAGCTCTCGCTTCTGCAGGAGGATGAAGAGGAGGAGGAGGGGGTGCGAACGGCTACAGCCAACTGTTTCCTAGACCGTGGGCTAGGCAGAACTGTCCCAAACTTGCTGTCCCCTGTGGACCCTGCATCCACAACATTCACACAGTGTGCCGTGATGGAAACGTAACGTCCCTGGCCATGCCTACTGGTCCATGCATCTGTTGTCAGGTGCACCTTTGTGCTCACAGATTGCCTGAGTGCATGGACGATGCGCTCTTTAACATGCTGGTGGAGGGCTGGGATGGCTTTTCTGGAAAAAAAGTGTCGACTGGGTAGCTCGTAGCGTGGTACAGCGTAGTCCATCAGGGCTTTGAAAGCTTCGCTTTCAACTAACCGGTAGGGCATCATCTCTAACGAGATTAGTCTAGCTATGTGGGCGTTCAAACCCTGTGTACGCGGATGCGAGGCTAAGTACTTCCTTTTTCTAACCATAGTCTCATGTAGGGTGAGCTGGACTGGAGAGCTGGAGATCGTGGAACTAGCGGGGGTGCTGGTGGACATGGCAGACTGAGAGACGGTGGGAGATGGTATTGTTGCCGCCGGTGCCCTAGATGCAGTGTTTCCTACTACGAAACTGGTGATTCCCTGACCCTGACTGCTTTGGCCTGGCAAAGAAACCTGCACAGATACTGCAGGTGGTGCGGAAAATGGTGGCCCTACACTGCCGGAAGGGATTTTGCGTTGCTGACTAGCTTCATTGGCCGAGGGTGCTACAACCTTAAGGGACGTTTGGTAGTTAGTCCAGGCTTGCAAATGCATGGTGGTTAAATGTCTATGCATGCAACTTGTATTGAGACTTTTCAGATTCTGTCCTCTGCTTAAGGTAGTTGAACATTTTTGACAGATGACTTTGCGCTGATCAATTGGATGTTGTTTAAAAAAAATGCCAGACTGCACTCTTTCTAGCATTGGATACCTTTTCAGGCATTGCAGACTGAGCTTTAACCGGATGGCCACGCTGTCCTCCAACAGGTTTTGGCTTTGCCACGCGTTTTGGGCAAGATACGGGCCTGGCAGATGGAACCTGTTGCGATGTTGATGCCTGCTGCGGCCCCTCCTCCTCCGCTTCAGAACTGCTGCCGCCTGCACCCTGTTCCCCCAATGGCTGCCAATCGGGGTCAAGAACTGGGTCATCTATTACCTCTTCTTGTAGCTCGTGTGCAACTTCGTCTGTGTCACCGTGTCGGTCGGTGGTATAGCGTTCGTGATGGGGCAACATAGTCTCATCAGGGTCTGATTCTTGATCATTACCCTGCGAGGGCAATGTTGTGGTGTGAGTCAAAGGACCAGCATAGTAGTCTGGCTGTGGCTGTGCATCAGTGCACTCCATGTCAGATTCAACTTGTAATGGGCATGGACTGTTAACTGCTTCACTTTCTAAGCCAGGGACGGTATGTGTAAAGAGCTCCATGGAGTAACCCGTTGTGTCGCCTGCTGCATTCTTCTCTGTTGTTGTTTTTGCTGAAGAGGACAAGGAAGCGACTTGTCCCTGACCGTGAACATCCACTAACGACGCGCTGCTTTGACATTTACCAGTTTCACGAGAGGAGGCAAAAGAGCTAGAGGCTGAGTCAGCAAGATAAGCCAAAACTTGCTCTTGCTGCTCCGGCTTTAAAAGCGGTTTTCCTACTCCCAGAAAAGGGAGCGTTCGAGGCCTTGTGTAGCCAGACGACGAACCTGGCTCCACAGCTCCAGACTTAGGTGCAATATTTTTTTTCCCACGACCAGCTGATGCTCCACCACTACCACTACCCTCATTACCAGCTGACAATGAACGCCCCCGGCCACGACCTCTTCCACCAGACTTCCTCATTGTTTTAAAAACGTAACCAAACTAACGGTATTTGTTGCTGTCACACAACTTACACGGTGAGCTATAACTTCAGTATGATTTAGCTACCCCTTTACAGGTGAGTGAGACCACAACGAAAATCAGGCACAATGTCACACACTCTGTTGTTGGTGGCAACAAATGAGAGAGATGCCACACACGCAGGACTGTCACTGAAGCACAAATGTAAATATTAATCTCCCACTGATTTGATTTTTTTTTTTTTTTCAGGGAGACTTTAGGAAAAAAAAATAATAGAATAAAATGATTTTTTCAGGAAGAATTTAGAAACCAAATAAAATAAAATGATTTTTTCTGGGAGAATTTAGAAAACAAATAAAACAAAAAAAGGCTTTCTATGGCCCACTGAGTGAGAGATGACGCACACAGGAGTCAGGAGTGGCACACAAGCCCAGAGGCCAATATTTATCTCCCACTGATTGATGTAGTGATTTTTTCAGGTAGATTTTGGAACCCAAATCAAGCTAAAAAAATAATAGGCTTTCTATGGCCCACAATTGGAGAGAGAGAGAGAGATGGCACACCCAGGAGTCAAGACTGGCACACAAGCAGAAAGGGCAATATTAATCTCCCACTGATTTTATTTATTTTTTTTTTTCAGGGAGACTTTAGGAAAAAAAAAATAGAATAAAATGATTTTTTCAGGAAGAATTTAGAAACCAAATAAAATAAAATGATTTTTTCTGGGAGAATTTAGAAAACAAATAAAACAAAAAAAGGCTTTCTATGGCCCACTGAGTGAGAGATGACGCACACAGGAGTCAGGAGTGGCACACAAGCCCAGAGGCCAATATTTATCTCCCACTGATTGATGTAGTGATTTTTTCAGGTAGATTTTGGAACCCAAATCAAGCTAAAAAAATAATAGGCTTTCTATGGCCCACAATTGGAGAGAGAGAGAGAGATGGCACACCCAGGAGTCAAGACTGGCACACAAGCAGAAAGGGCAATATTAATCTCCCACTGATTTGATTTTTTTTTTTTTTTCAGGGAGACTTTAGGAAAAAAAAATAATAGAATAAAATGATTTTTTCAGGAAGAATTTAGAAACCAAATAAAATAAAATGATTTTTTCTGGGAGAATTTAGAAAACAAATAAAACAAAAAAAGGCTTTCTATGGCCCACTGAGTGAGAGATGACGCACACAGGAGTCAGGAGTGGCACACAAGCCCAGAGGCCAATATTTATCTCCCACTGATTGATGTAGTGATTTTTTCAGGTAGATTTTGGAACCCAAATCAAGCTAAAAAAATAATAGGCTTTTTATGGCCCACAATTGGAGAGAGAGAGAGAGATGGCACACCCAGGAGTCAAGACTGGCACACAAGCAGAAAGGGCAATATTAATCTCCCACTGATTTGATTTTTTTTTTTTTTTTTCTAGGGAGACTTTAGAAAAAAAAAATAATAAAAAAAAAATGATTTTTTCAGGAAGAATTTAGAAACCAAATAAAATAAAAATGATTTTTTCAGGGAGAATTTATAAAACAAATAAAACAAAAAATAGGCTTTCTATGGCCCACTGAGTGAGAGATGATGCACACAGGAGTCAGGAGTGGCACACAAGCCCTGAGGCCAATATTTATCTCCCACTGATTGATTTATTGATTTTTTCAGGTAGAATTTAGAACCCAAATCAACCAAAAACATAAATAGGCTTTCTATGGCCCACTATTTGTGAGAGAGATGGCACGCTCAGGACTGGCACACAAGCCCAGAGGCCAATATTAATCTCCCGCTTTTTATTTTTTTTCAGGGAAAATTTATAAACCCAATAAAAAAAATAATAAATAGGCTTTCTATGGCCCACTATCTGAGAGAGAGAGATGGCACGCTTAGGACTGGCACACAAGCCCAAAGGCCAATATTAATCTCCCTTTTTTTTTTCAGGGAGAATTTATAAAACCAAAAAAAAATAAATAAATAGGCTTTCTATGGCCCACTATTTGTGAGAGAGATGGCACGCTCAGGACTGGCACACAAGCCCAGAGGCCAATATTAATCTCCCACTTTTTTTTTTTTGTTCCAGGGAAAATTTATAAACCCAATAATCTCCCTTTTTTTTTTCAGGGAGAATTTATAAAACCAAAAAAAATAAAAATAAATAGGCTTTCTATGGCCCACTATTTGTGAGAGAGATGGCACGCTCAGGACTGGCACACAAGCCCAGAGGCCAATATTAATCTCCCACTTTTTTTTTTTTGTTCCAGGGAAAATTTATAAACCCAATAAAAAAAATAATAAATAGGCTTTCTATGGCCCACTATCTGAGAGAGAGAGATGGCACGCTTAGGACTGGCACACAAGCCCAAAGGCCAATATTAATCTCCCACTGATTGATTTATTGATTTTTTCAGGTAGAATTTAGAACCCAAATAAAGCAAAAAAAAAAAAAAATAGGCTTTCTATGGCCCACTGAGTGAGTGATGATGCACACAGGAGTCAGGAGTGGCACACAAGCCCTGAGGCCAATATTTTTCTCCCACTGATTGATGTAGTGATTTTTTCAGGTAGATTTTAGAACCCAAATCAAGAAAAAAATAAATAGGCTTTCTATGGCCCACTGACTGAGAGATGGCACACACAGGAATCAAGAGTGGCACACAAGCCCTGAGGCCAATATTTTTCTCCCACTGATTGATGTAGTGATTTTTTCAGGTAGATTTTATAACCCAAATCAAGCAAAAAAATAAATAGGCTTTCTATGGCCCACTGAGTGAGAGATGGCACACACAGGGATGGCACTCTAGCAGAAATGTCAATCTTAATCTCCCACAAAAAAAAAAAAAAAACAGGGAGTGTCCAACAATTACTATCTCCCTGCAGTAATCTCAGCCAGGTATGGCAGGCAGCAATAAGGAGTGGACTGATGCACAAATTAAATAAAAAGTGTGGACAAACAAAAAAGATAGCTGTGCAGAAAGGAAGGAACAAGAGGATTTGTGCTTTGAAAAAAGCAGTTGGTTTGCACAGCGGCGTACACACAGCAATGCAGCTATCAGGGAGCCTTCTAGGGCAGCCCAATGAGCTACAGCGCTGAGGGAAAAAAAAAAAAAAATGTAGCTTCCACTGTCCCTGCACACCGAAGGTGGTGTTGGGCAGTGGAAATCGCTACAGCACAAGCGGTTTGGTGGTTAATGGACCCTGCCTAACGCTATCCCTGCTTCTGACGAAGCGGCAGCAACCTCTCCCTAAGCTCAGATCAGCAGCAGTAACATGGCAGTCGGTGGGAACGCCCCTTTATAGCCCCTGTGACGCCGCAGACAGCAAGCCAATCACTGCAATGCCCTTCTCTAAGATGGTGGGGACCAGGACCTATGTCATCACGCTGCCCACACTCTGCGTTTACCTTCATTGGCTGAGAAATGGCGCTTTTCGCGTCATTGAAACGCGACTTTGGCGCGAAAGTCGCGTACCGCATGGCCGACCCCGCACAGGGGTCGGATCGGGTTTCATGAAACCCGACTTTGCCAAAAGTCGGCGACTTTTGAAAATGAACGACCCGTTTCGCTCAACCCTAGTGACATTATCACAAATTTATATAACAATGGACTGGGTAGATTGTTACATGGATGCTGCCTTTGTCTGTACATAGTGATTCAGAGTATATTATACTAAGTACTGCTCATAAAAGATGGTGGTGGCCCACTGGAGGATTCTCCAGTTCTCATGTGGGCCAGTTCAAGCCTGCCTGCAGCTATGACACCTAGCGGATTATCACACCTTTTGCACCGGAGGTCAGTACCGTGCTCAGGTACGGACTGGGGCTGATAAACCCTGGCATTTGAAATTACACAGGCCCATGGTGTCCCTGTCCCCAAGCACCAGATGGGATATATTACTACTTATATTGCCCTGGATGAAGGAAAGCAAGATTTACCACAAGACCAATATTTCTAATGATACCTCCGCCACAACTCTTAACAGTATGGGTGTCGTATGTTGGATGGGTGTCGGATGTTGTATGGCAGAGTAATTCTTCATCTCCAGAGTCACTGAGTCTCTCCTGTAGAAGGTAAGCTCTTACAGTCAGCAGGGTCCTCTGGGTCATGTCTATTTGATCCAATTAATTTATGTAGTTTGTTTTGTAAAACTAAGCGACATATCTGGTTTAAAAAGGATGGATAATCTTTTTAACTCATCTCCAAATGTTCTGCTGCCGTCGTTGAATGGGAAAAACACAAACATTATCGATAAAACATTGAGACAACCAGATGAAAGATGTCTCTGAAGGCAGTGACGGAGCAAGACAGTTGGCTGTGCAGAAGTGTGTGTGTATCTTAGGTACCTTCACACATAACGATATCGTTAACGATATCGTTGCTTTTTGTGACGTAGCAACGATATCGTTAAGGAAATCGTTCTGTGTGACAGCGACCAACGATCAGGCCCCTGCTGGGAGATCGTTGGTCGCTGAGGAAAGTCCAGAACTTTATTTCGTCGCTGGACTTCCCGCTGACATCGCTGGATCGGCGTGTGTGACACCGATCCAGCGATGTCTTCACTGGTAACCAGGGTAAACATCGGGTTACTAAGCGCAGGGCCGCGCTTAGTAACCCGATGTTTACCCTGGTTACCAGCGTAAAAGTAAAAAAAACAAACACTACATACTTTCCTTCCGCTGTCTGTCCCCGGCGCTCAGCTTCTCTGCACTTCTCCTGTACTGGCTGTGAGCGTCGGTCAGCCGGAAAGCAGAGCGGTGACATCACCACTCTGCTTTCCGGCCGCTGTGCTCACAGTCAGTGCAGGAGGAGTGTCGGTATCGCTGCAGTGTCGCTGAGTGTGAAGGTACCTTAAGTGTGAAACCAGTCCAGCGCTTCTACTATCAGATTTAGCTTTCAGCACCTCCCCGGCTCCCAGCTTTTTTTCTCTGAAATGTTGTTTCGTGTCTTTCTCAAGCCATTTTGTAAACTTAAAACACCACTCAAAAATGTTTTTTTTATTTTACCGCTGGAGTGTTGTCAATAATCAACGTTCCTTGTCCCCAGCCATCTGTTTTTGGAGCTACTCTGGTCGTCTTCTGCAGGTTGTGTCTGGCTGAATAGCTTCAGGGTTTGCTGGGTGGAATATTATTATTATTATTTATTTATATGGCACCATTAATTCCATGGTGCTGTACATGAGAAGGGGTTACATCAAAATACAAATATCACTTACAGTAAAAAAAACTAACAATGACAGACTGATACAGAGGGGAGAGGATCAGAACTCAATATATGTCTATGAGAGACAGAACAAGGCCAGAACAAGGCTTTCATTGACTTACATTGAGGCCATGTGCACACGTTCAGTATTTTTCACGTTTTTTTCACGTTTTTTCGCTATAAAAACGTGATAAAAACGCGAAAAAACGGCGAAAAAAACGCTTACATATGCCTCCTATTATCTACAGTGCATTCCGCATTTCTTGTGCAAATGTTGCATTTTTTTCCGCGAAAAAATCGCATTGCGGAAAAAAAGCAACATGTTCATTAAATTTGTGGAATTGTGGGGATTCCGCACACCTAGGAATGCATTGATCTGCTTACTTTCCGCATGGGGCTATGCCCACCATGCGGGAAGTAAGCAGATCATGTGCGGTTGGTACCCAGGGTGGAGGAGAGGAGACTCTCCTCCGCGGACTGGGCACCATATAATTGGTAAAAAAAAAAAGAATTAAAATAAAAAATAGTGATATACTCACCTTCGATGGCCCCGGAGTCTTCCCGCCTCTCAGCGGTGCATGCTGCCGCTTCCGTTCCTATAGATGGTGTGTGTGAAGGACCTGTGATGATGTCGCCATCTTGTGATTGGTCGCGTGACCGCTCATGTGACCGCTCACGTGACCGCGACGTCATCGAAGGTCCTGCACACACACACCATCTATAGGAATGGACGCCGCTGAGGAGATCGGCTGTCTGCAGGTGAGTATAACCATTTTATTAATTTTTTTAATTATTTTTAAACATTCTATCTTTTACTATTGATGCTGCATAGGCAGCATCTATAGTAAAAAGTTGGTCACACTTGTCAAACACTATGTTTGACAAGTGTGACCAACCTGTCAGTCAGTTTTCCAAGCGATGCTACAGATCGCTTGGAAAACTTTTGCATTCTAATTTCGCTTGAAAAATGCTAAAAAAACGCGGAAAAAAACGGGAAAAAAACGCAAAAAAAAATGCGGATTTCTTGCAGAAAATTTCCGGTTTTCTTCAGGAAATTTCTGCAAGAAATCCTGACGTGTGCACATACCCTGAGAGCTTGTGACCGTTACCTCTGACTTCCAGTCAGTCAAGACCTGTGGTCAAAATAAGGCAGATCAAGACCAGAGTGGTGCGGACAACAGCTGAAGATGGCATCTGGTCAGTATAATACTAGGGTCAGAGAACTTACATTAGTAGCACCACTCCAATGCTGAAATAAAACAAAAAAACGCTGGAGTGGTGATTCAATGAAGCCCCCCATGAATATTTTGATATGTATGGTGTCTAGTGTGTACGTGTTAATGTATATATATCACCTACCGCCATCCGCCAATCTGGCTGATCACACAGTTACCATGCCCGATCGCATAAGTGTCCCTCCTCTACTACTTGTGAGTTCTCAAAAATACCCAACAACAGAGAACCAAAATTTCAATCCTGATTGCTGTAATGTTCTGAGCTTTGTTGGTTCAGATGGCCTCAAAAGTCCACAAGATGGGTCAGCAGCACTCTGACTGTCAATTTCTTTCAATATCAAACCACTATTTTTCATCTATGGATCCAAAAGACGCAGGGCCCATAGGACAGTGCCTTCTATGCCTAATTGGTAACCCCGCACAGCTTTTCCCCTACATCATGCTGCTCTCAGATGGGGTAGCCAAAACTTGGTGACCGATTTCCATTAAAGCAGGGGCTACAGAGTGACCGTTAGATCATTATTTTCTGGCCAAAGATCTCATCCTGGTGATGATACATCATAGCACGACGAATGTGAATTTGGTTTCCCTTTTGGGGGCCCACTCAGAGTGGCTCCCACTTTGACAGACTCACACATGTATAGTTTTCCTCCGGTGTCTATGTTTTATATGATGGGCCTCTCAATCAAAAATCGAACATGTAATTCTACATTTCTTCTATAGCAGCCTCAGCTTTCCATCAGCAATGGTAGAAAAGCAGAAATGCTTATATTACCTGAGATTGGACCTGGTTCGCTACTGAAGGTGTTGACTGTCTTCTCAGGCTTTACCATCCAAGCAACGGCTGCTGATTGAGAAATTGACGGAGAAAGTAAACATCTCATGGTTGAGAATATTTCTAAAACTCATGTTTTCCTCTGCAGTTGCTTAACTCAGAGGCTTATTTTCCTGCCACAAAATGGCAAACATATTATATTGTCAACTGCACAAAAATAATTTATTCAAAATATTTATATCTATCGTCTTTTATCTATATTTCATTTATCTATATTAATATGGACACAAAAAGATAGTCAACATGATCTTCTGTCTCCTGACATATGATGCACTGGAGAAGGTGACCCTGCTGAAGTCTGTTTTTTCTGACGACCTCTGATTTTTATAATGAAATTACTTCCAATCAGTAATTTCATTATAAAAATCAGAGGTCATGCCATCGAATTTGAATAGAAGGTTTAAATTTAAATTGTAACTGTCATTTAAGGTGAACTTGCAGCAGAATTTCTGTGTCTGCCTCTAGCTCCTCCCTCGCCACACCCCTCTCCATAGAATTTTACGGGCAGCAACTGTCATCTCCTATTTCAGTAAAGGGAAAAACCTGTCTTCACTCAATTCAGAGTTTACAGGGTGAATGATCAGTCCAGGAGAAGAAGAAGGAAAACATGTTTATCTGGTAAGATATATGACATACAATGCCTACAAGTAGTATTCAACCCCCTGCAGATTTAGCAGGTTTAATAAGATGCAAATAAGTTAGAGCCTTCAAACTTCAAACAAGAGCAGGATTTATTAACAGATGCATAAATCTTACAAACCAAAAAGTTTTGTTGCTCAGTTAAATTTTTATAAATTTTAAACATAAAAGTGTGGGTCAATTATTATTCAACCTCTAGGTTTAATATTTTGTGGAATAACCTTTGTTTGCAATTACAGCTAATAATCGTCTTTTATAAGACCTGATCAGGCCGGCACAGGTCTCTGGAGTTATCTTGGCCCACTCCTCCATGCAGATCTTCTCCAAGTTATCTAGGTTCTTTGGGTGTCTCATGTGGACTTTAATCTTGAGCTCCTTCCACAAGTTTTCAATTGGGTTAAGGTCAGGAGACTGACTAGGCCACTGCAACACCATGATTTTTTGCCTCTTGAACCAGGCCTTGGCTTTCTTGGCTGTGTGCTTTGGGTCGTTGTCTTGTTGGAAGATGAAATGACGACCCATCTTAAGATCCTTGATGGAGGAGCGGAGGTTCTTGGCCAAAATCTCCAGGTAGGCCGTGCTATCCATCTTCCCATGGATGCGGACCAGATGGCCAGGCCCCTTGGCTGAGAAACAGCCCCACAGCATGAAGCTGCCACCACCATGCTTGACTGTAGTTATGGTATTCTTGGGGTCGTATGCAGTGCCATCCAGTCTCCAAACGTCACGTGTGTGGTTTGCACCAAAGATCTCGATCTTGGTCTCATCAGACCAGAGAACCTTGAACCAGTCAGTCTCAGAGTCCTCCAAGTGATCATGAGCAAACTGTAGACGAGCCTTGACATGACGCTTTGAAAGTAAAGGTACCTTACGGGCTCGTCTGGAATGGAGACCATTTGCGGTGGAGTATGTTACTTATGGTATTGACTGAAACCAATGTCCCCACTGCCATGAGATCTTCCCGGAGCTCCTTCCTTGTTGTCCTTGGGTTAGCCTTGACTCTTCGGACAAGCCTGGCCTCGGCGGAGGAAACTTTCAAAGGCTGTCCAGGCCGTGGAAGGCTAACAGTAGTTCCATAAGCCTTCCACTTCCGGCTGATGCTCCCAACAGTGGAGACAGGTAGGCCCAACTTCTTGGAAATGTTTTTTTACCCCTTGCCAGCATTGTGACCCTCCACGATCTTATCTCTGATGGCCTTGGAATGCTCCTTTGTCTTTCCCATGTTGACCATGTATGAGTGCTGTTCACAAGTTGGGGAGGGTCTTAAATAGTCAGAAAAGGCTGGAAAAAGAGATAATTAATCCAAACATGTGAGGCTCATTGTTCTTTGTGCCTGAACTACTTCTTAATACTTTAGGGGAACCAAACAGAATTCTGGTGGGTTGAGGGGTTGAATAATAAATGACCCTCTGAAAAGACTTTTCACAATTAAAAAAAAAAATAAACAAAGAAATAACATTCTTTTTTGCTGCAGTGCATTTCACACTTCCACGCTGATCTACAGTCCAAATTGTTATGGACCTGGTGGTTAGGAGCACCTGGAACGACCTGATGGTTAAGCTAACACAGAACAAGCTCTGGGAAGTGGGAGCTCTGCTGACCGCAACCCCTAATCCTATCACACACACTAGAAATAGCCGTGGAGCGTACCTAACTCGGCCTAGACGCCTCTTCACAGCCTAAGAGCTAACTAGCCCTAGAGATAGAAAATAAAGCCTACCTTGCCTCAGAGAAATTCCCCAAAGGAAAAGGCAGCCCCCCACATATATTGACTGTGAGTTAAGATGAAAGTCACAAACACAGGAATGAAACAAGTTTCAGCAAAGGGAGGCCAGACTAACTAAACAGACAGAGGATAGGAAAGGTATCTTTGCGGTCAGCACATAAAAATAAAAAAGATCACGCAGAGTGTGCAAAAAGACCTCCGCACCAACTCACGGTGCGGAGGTGCCACTCTGCATCCCAGAGCTTCCAGCTAGCAAGGCAAAATCATGATAGCAAGCTGGACAAGAAAACAAAGAACAAATAATAAACTAGCAGGGACTTAGCTTCTGCTGGAGTAGACAGGTCATCCGAAAGATCCAAGAGCGAACTGAACCAGTACAAGAACATTGACAGCTGGCATGGAGTAACGATCTGAGTGGAGTTAAATAGAGCAGCCAGCCAAAGGATAAACCACGTCACCTGTGTAAGGAACCTCAGAAGCAGCAGCTCCACTCACAGCCACCAGAGGGAGTCCATGGACAGAACTCGCCGAAGTACCATTCATGACCACAGGAGGGAGTTCGATAACAGAATTCACAACAGTACCCCCCCCCTTGAGGAGGGGTCACCGAACCCTCACCAGAGCCCCCAGGCTGATTAGGATGAGCCAAATGAAAGGCAAGAACTAGATCGGCAGCATGAACATCAGAGGCAAAAACACAGGAATTATCTTCCTGATCATAACCCTTCCACTTGACCAGGTACTGGAGTTTCCGTCTCGAAATACGAGAATCCAAAATCTTTTCCACCACATACTCCAACTCCCCCTCGACCAACACCGGGGCAGGAGGATCAACGGAGGGAACCATAGGCGCCACGTATCTCCGCAATAACGACCTATGGAACACATTATGGATGGCAAAAGAAGCTGGAAGGGCCAAACGAAATGACACAGGATTGAGAACTTCAGAAATCTTATACGGACCAATGAAACGAGGCTTAAACTTAGGAGAGGAAACCTTCATAGGAACATAACAAGACGACAACCAAACCAAATCCCCAACACGAAGTCGGGGACCAACACAGCGCCGGCGGTTAGCGAAACGTTGAGCCTTCTCCTGGGACAATGTCAAATTGTCCACCACATGAGTCCAAATCTGCTGCAACCTGTCCACCACAGTATCCACACCAGGACAGTCCGAAGGCTCAACCTGCCCTGAAGAGAAACGAGGATGAAAACCAGAATTACAGAAAAACGGCGAAACCAAAGTAGCCGAGCTGGCCCGATTATTAAGGGCGAACTCAGCCAAAGGCAAGAAGGACACCCAATCATCCTGATCAGCAGAAACAAAGCATCTCAGATATGTTTCCAAAGTCTGATTAGTTCGTTCGGTTTGGCCATTTGTCTGAGGATGGAAAGCCGAAGAAAAAGACAAATCAATGCCCATCTTAGCACAAAAGGACCGCCAAAACCTCGAAACAAACTGGGAACCTCTGTCCGAGACGATGTTCTCCGGAATGCCATGCAAACGACCACATGCTGGAAAAACAATGGCACCAAATCAAAGGAGGAAGGCAATTTAGACAAGGGTACCAAATGGACCATCTTAGAGAAGCGATCACAAACCACCCAAATGACTGACATCCTTTGAGAGACAGGGAGATCTGAAATAAAATCCATGGAAATATGCGTCCAGGGCCTCTTCGGGACCGGCAAGGGCAAAAGCAACCCACTGGCACGAGAACAGCAGGGCTTAGCCCGAGCACAAGTCCCACAGGACTGCACAAAAGAACGCACATCCCGTGACAAAGAAGGTCACCAAAAGGATCTAGCCACCAAATCTCTGGTACCAAAGATTCCAGGATGACCAGCCAGCACCGAACAATGAACCTCAGAGATAACTCTACTAGTCCATCTATCAGGGACAAACAGTTTCTCCGCAGGACAACGGTCAGGTCTATCAGCCTGAAACTTCTGCAGCACCCGCCGCAAATCAGGGGAGATGGCAGACAAAATTACCCCCTCTTTGAGAATACCCGCCGGCTCAGGAACACCCGGAGAGTCAGGCACAAAACTCCTTGACAGGGCATCAGCCTTCCCATTCTTAGAGCCCGGAAGGTACGAAACCACAAAATCAAAACGGGAGAAAAACAGCGACCATCGAGCCTGTTTAGGATTCAACCGTTTGGCAGACTCGAGATAAGTTAAATTCTTGTGATCCGTCAAGACCACCACGCGATGCTTGGCTCCTTCAAGCCAATGTCGCTACTCCTCGAATGCCCACTTCATGGCCATCAACTCTCGATTGCCAACATCATAATTGCGCTTAGCAGGCGAGAACTTTCTAGAAAAGAAGGCACATAGTTTCATCACCGAGCCATCAGAACTTCTTTGCGACAAAACAGCCCCTGCTCCAATCTCAGAAGCATCAACCTCGACTTGAAACGGGAGCGAAACATCTGGCTAGCACAACACAGGGGCAGAAGAAAAGCGACGCTTCAACTCCTGAAAAGCCTCTACAGCCGCAGAGGACCAATTGACCACATCAACACCTTTCTTGGTCAAATGAGTCAACGGTTTAGCCACACTAGAAAAATTAGCGATGAAGCGACAGTAAAAATTAGCAAAGCCCAGGAACTTCTGCAGACTCTTCACAGATGTCGGCTGAGTCCAATCATAAATGGCCTGAACTTTAACAGGGTCCATCTCGATAGTAGAAGGGGAAAAAATGAAACCCAAAAATGAAACCTTCTGAACTCCAAAGAGACACTTTGACCCCTTCACAAACAAGGAATTCGCACGAAGGACCTGGAACACCATTCTGACCTGCTTTACATGAGACTCCCAATCATCCGAAAAGACCAAAATATCATCCAAATATACAATCATGAATCTATCCAGGTACTCTCGGAAGATGTCATGCATAAAGGACTGAAATACAGATGGAGCATTAGAAAGCCCGAATGGCATAACCACGTACTCAAAATGGCCCTCGGGCGTATTAAATGCTGTTTTCCATTCATCGCCCTGTTTAATACGCAAAAGATTATACGCCCCTCGAAGATCTATCTTGGTGAACCAACTAGCCCCCTTAATCCGAGCAAACAAATCAAACAGCAGCGGCAAAGGGTACTGAAATTTGACTGTGATCTTATTAAGAAGGTGGTAATCAATACAAGGTCTCAAAGAACCATCCTTCTTGGCCACAAAAAAGAACCCTGCTCCCAACGGTGATGACGACGGGCGAATATGACCTTTCTCCAAGGATTCCTTTATATAACTCCGCATAGGGCGTGCTCTGGCACAGATAAATTGAACAGTCGGCCCTTAGGAAACTTACTACCAGGAATCAAATTAATAGCACAATCGCAATCCCTATGAGGAGGTAGGGCACTGGATTTGGGCTCATCAAATACATCCCGGTAATCCGACAAAAATTCAGGGACTTCAGAAGGAGTGGAAGGCGAAATTGACAGCAATGGAACATCACCATGTACCCCTTGACAACCCCAGCTGGACACAGACATAGATTTCCAATCCAATACTGGATTATGGACCTGTAGCCATGGCAACCCCAAAACGACCACATCATGCAGATTATGCAACACCAAAAAGCGAATATCCTCCTGATGTGCAGGAGCCATGCACATGATCAATTGAGTCCAGTACTGAGGCTTATTCTTGGCCAAAGGCGTAGCATCAATTCCTCTCAATGGAATAGGATACTGCAAGGGCTCCAAGAAAAAACCACAGCGCCTGGCAAACTCCAAGTCCATCAAATTCAGGGCAGCGCCTGAATCCACAAATGCCATAACAGAATAGGACGACAAAGAGCAAATCAGAGTAACGGACAAAAGAAATTTAGACTGTACCGTACCAATGGTGGCAGACCTAGCAAACCGCTTAGTGCGCTTAGGACACTCGGAGATAGCATGAGTGGAATCACCACAGTAAAAACACAGCCCATTCCGACGTCTGTGTTCTTGCCGTTCAGCTCTTGTCAAAGTCCTATCACATTGCATAGGCTCAGGCCTATGCTCAGAGAATACCGCCAAATGGTGCACAGCTGTGCGCTCCCGCAAGCGCCAATCGATCTGAATGGCCAAGGACATAGACTCATTCAGACCAGCAGGCGTGGGAAATCCCACCATGACATCCTTAAGGGTTTCAGAAAGACCCTTTCTGAAAATTGCCGCCAGGGCACACTCATTCCACTGAGTAAGCACAGACCACTTTCTAAACTTCTGACAATATACCTCCGCTTCATCCTGACCCTGACACAAAGCCAGCAAGATCTTCTCTGCCTGATCCACTGAATTTGGTTCATCATAAAGCAATCCAAGCGCCAGAAAAAACGCATCTACATCACGCAATGCAGGATCTCCTGGCGCAAGGGAAAATGCCCAGTCTTGAGGGTCACCATGCAACAAAGAAATAATGATTTTTACTTGTTGAATGGGGTCACCAGAGGAGCGGGGTTTCAAAGCAAGAAACAGTTTACAATTATTTTTGAAATTCAGGAACTTAGATCTATCCACAGAAAACAAATCAGGAATTGGAATTCTAGGCTCTAACATCGGATTCTGAACCACAAAATTTTGAATGTTTTGTACCCTTGCAGTGAGATGATCCACACAAGAGGACAGACCTTGAATGTCCATATCTACACCTGTGTCCTGAACCACCCAGAGGTTAAGGGGAAAAGAAACACAAAACACACTGCAGAGAAAAAAAAATGGTCTCAGAACTTCTCTTATCCCTCTATTGAGATGCATTAATACTTTGGGCCAGCTGTACTGTTATGGACCTGGTGGTTAGGAGCACCTGGATCGACCTGATGGTTAAGCTAACACAGAACAAGCTCTGGGAAGTGGGAGCTCTGCTGACCGCAACCCCTAATCCTATCACACACACCAGAAATAGCCGTGGAGCGTACCTAACTCGGCCTAGACGCCTCTTCACAGCCTAAGAGCTAACTAGCCCTAGAGATAGAAAATAAAGCCTACCTTGCCTCAGAGAAATTCCCCAAAGGAAAAGGCAGCCCCCCACATATATTGACTGTGAGTTAAGATGAAAGTCACAAACACAGGAATGAAACAAGTTTCAGCAAAGGGAGGCCAGACTAACTAAACAGACTGAGGATAGGAAAGGTATCTTTGCGGTCAGCACCAAAAACTACAAAAGACCACGCAGAGTGTGCAAAAGGACCTCCGCACCGACTAACGGTGCGGAGATGCCACTCTGCATCCCAGAGCTTCCAGCTAGTAAGGCAAAATCATGATATCCAGCTGGACAAGGCAACAATGAACAAATAATAACTGGCAGGAACTTAGCTTCTGCTGGAGTAGACAGGTCACCAGAAAGATCCAAGAGCGAACTGAACCAGTACAAGAACATTGACAGCTGGCATGGAGTAACGATCTGAGTGGAGTTAAATAGAGCAGCCAGCCAAAGAATAAACTATGTCACCTGTGGAAGGAACCTCAGAAGCAGCAGCTCCACTCACAGCCACCAGAGGGAGTCCATGGACAGAACTCGCTGAAGTACCATTCATGACCACAGGAGGGAGTTCGATAACAGAATTCACAACACCAAATGTCACAATGCCAAGTTAATTCCAAATGTGTAAACCTGCTAAATCTGCAGGGGGTTGAATACTACTTGTAGGCACTGTATCTTATTTTCATGTGTACTATTGATTTACGGCAAAAAAATATTAAAACAACAATCATTGTTCAAGATGTAACCATCATTTTATTTTATTTTGTTTTTGATAAATCAATAGAACAAATGAAAATCAGAAACTGTGAGATATCTTATCAAAGAAAGTCTTTTTTTTCTTGATCATTCATTCTCAAAATTCTTAATTGATGGCTGTGAATATTTTTCTGCCCAATGATGACAGAAGTATTCTAGGAGTGATACCTTTATTGGCTAACCAAAAAATAATAAGTTTGCAAGCTTTCAGAGCACAGTGGCTCCTTCTTCAGGCAATATTACAAAATCAATTTTGCCTGGTGAAGGAGCCACTGTGCTCTGAAAGCCTGCAAACATAATATTATTTGGTTAGCCAATAAAGGTATCACTCCTAGAATACTTCTGTCATCATTACGCAGAAAAATATTCACATCGATTTTTCTGGCTAACACGGTACCACAATACAATTTGTTATTGTACATCTTAATTGATGGCTAAAATCTGTCTTTAATGAATACAGATTTTCCCATTATTGAGATCGGAGATGACAATCTGTGCTAAGGTTCTATGGAGAACTTTAGCTGTCTTTTCAGGAGAACTTGCAGCACAGTCTGTGTCTGCCTCTTGCTCCTCCCTACTTTTCCACTTCACTTCTCCATACACTTTAAAAAGCACCAACTATTTTCTATCTTAGTAATGTGAAAATCTGAAAATAGAAAAATTTCTGCTGGATTCACATAAAAAATAGGAATCCTTTATTTAATGTTCATTAAAATTCCATATACATGTCAGGGAAAAGTAGTAACAAATGACACACTTTGACCGTTAGACGGTCTTAGTCATATCATATATTATCGTCCTATAGTCACACTATATACTGATTAGTTGACTGCTTAACGCTCAAAACGCATCATTTGTTATTGCTTTTCCCTGACGTGCATATGGAATTTAATGAAGATTAAATAAAGTATTTGTATTTTTATGTAAATCCAGCAGCACTTTTTCTATTTTTCTATTCACTTGCTGAAGCTGACAAGTTTTCTCTGCGAATTTCAAGACTTCTGAGCGTACTGTATATATCGAACTAGTATTGGTGAGCATATTTTTAGAAATGTTCACTTAATGTGAAAATTTATTTTCACTGAATATAGATTTTTGAAAGTGAAATTATTACTCCAGGAGGAGAAAGTAGCAAATTGATGTGATAATAAATATTAAAAAGTTGCTTATTTAGATGTCTACTATTGATGTATGAGATAAAATTAAAATAATGGTAACTCTTTTTAAACGTCCTAATCCTTCTCTTCACTTTGACCATAGCCACTTAAATTTTATGTTTGACCGCTGTACCTAATAGGTTAAGATATAGCGATAAGAGCTGTTCCCGACCACTACCGGTAGAGGCAGGAATACCATAGCTGGCTCCCACCATGTATGGATCAGGCTCCAGATTACTGGGGCATATTAATACATGGCAGATCAAACACTTGCCCATTGGATAATTGGATTAGAAATAATTGTTGTTGGCAGCACATCCCCCCTTGTAGGCAGGGAATGTGCTGCCGAAAACTTGTAGATTGTATGGGGACTCGCCCAATTGTATTAACAGTTGTTTTTCTCCATACGGTTTGCACGGCCTGTGTAAAAATGCCCGTAAAGTATGAGCCTGTTATGTTGTTGATCGGCGCTCGTTCAGGCAGAACATTTGTTGGTGTCGATATGCCTTAATGATCTTGACGCTACAGTGAAGTAAACAGTGGTAATTGTATGTGTGCGCTCACATGTATGTATGTGTTTCTATGTGTCCTTCATTACAAACACGGAGAACAGTCTGTTCTTGGCATTTCAGGAATTAAAAAGGGAGGGGGACAAGAGTTTGGAGCGAGTCCCTTAGGGGAAACAAGAAACATTGGATATGGAGGAATGTCAGCTACGTTGTGGAGAATATCTACAGCATGAAATAATTAGAAACCTGTACACTTTCCAGGAGGTCTGAGCTGAATGTAGGCACCATGAGGAAATTACACTCTAGTTTGTAACTATGGCCTGATACAACGGTCCCATAAATGATTTTATATTCTGTAATTTCCACCAAAAAAGAGGTAATATGGTCTCAGTATGGTCCAAGTATCAGAGCAGACCATCTGCTCTGGAGAAGTAGGCCTCATTGACCACCCCTTCAGTAGCTTTATAGAATCACCTTCAAACACTGCTTAGTATAAATCACATTGGGGCACACACATCAAAATGTCTGAAATTAGTATTATCGGTACATTTTAGGTAAAAGGGGTTATCTGGTATAGAAGCCCCTTTTGTGAACAGTCTGTCAGGGCTTTCTGACTTAATTAAGATTGTCCTTCATTCAGGACCTAACTCAATTAGCTGTAGTGTCTACAAAGAAAGTCTCTATCTCCGGAGGACCATAGGACATCCATCCATTACACAGACAGGACACTTATTTCATTAGATACAATGTAATGCTTCATGTGCCCTGTGGTGATTCTGCAGGGAAATTAATTACTTTCCCCAAAGATTAATGACTGGCGTGCTCTCAGTGTACTTTTGGGCATCTTTTAGCTGCCTTTGTGCCTTTTGTCATCTGTTTGTTTGAGCGATTTGACAAACTGACTTGATAAATTCATTATGTGGACCATTCATTATATCAAAATTACTGCAACGGCTTTAATTGTAGTGTCGTATGCAGCAACAGACCAAATTTGGGCCAAATTGTCCAGCAAAGAGGAAAGTTTGGGACTAAATAGAAGTTTCTTTAACTTTTTTGAAGCTTTGTCCACTGCCAAAATTGAATGGGGCATGAAAAGTTACTTGGGACTAAAATATTGGCAGTTCATATACACTAACTAGAAGCTCTGAAAACAGCTCTTTGCATTGACAGGAGGTGCTAATTATCAGCCTAATGGCAACTTGTTCTAAAGGAGAACTATCCCGGAGGAAAGTGTGTAATATTCCAGTTGATGCCAGCACTCTCCTCGTGAATTTAAGTTTCTAGTTAGTGCGGTTTTGTTAATTTGCAACGAATGTGACTAAAAATTTGAGATTTATATGTTGGTAAGCATGGAGTATGCTAGTAAAGTTGACTCGGTAGGGGCGCAGTCAGATGACCATACAAATTGGACTGAGAACTGACCACAATGCATGGACTGGACAGCTGGTCTCCTGACCTGAGCGTTGTCATGCTCATGTTGAGAGACCCGCCGGCCAGTCCGTACATTGTGGTCCGATCTCAGTCCGGTTTATACTGTCGCCTCACTGAACCCTTAATTGTACCGATAAACAGGATCCTGCACACTTAAATTCCAATCAGTGTGACTTATTATTATTATTATTATATATTTATATAGCACCATTGATTCCATGGTGCTGTACATGAGAAGGGGTTACATACAAGTTACAAATATCACATACAGTAAACAAACTAACAATGACGGACTGATACAGAGGGGCGAGGGCCCTGCCCTTGCGGGCTTACATTCTACAGGATTATGGGGAAGGAGACAGTAGGTTGAGGGTTGCAGGAGCTCCGGTGTTGGTGAGGCGGTAGCTCCGGTGTTGGTGAGGCGGTAGCTGAATCGTTGGTGATGAGGCAGCAGCGGTGTCAGTGCAGGCTGTAGGCTTTCCTGAAGAGATGAGTTTTCAGGTTCCGTCTGAAGGATCCGACTGTGGTTGATAGTCGGACGTGTTGGGGCAGAGAGTTCCAGAGGATGGGGGATATTCGGGAGAAGTCTTGGAGGCGATTGGATGAGGAGCGAATAAGTGTGGAGGAGAGAAGGAGGTCTTGGGAGGACCGGAGGTCACGTGAGGGAAGATATCGAGAGATTAGTTCAGAGATATATGGGGGAGACAGGTTGTGGATGGCTTTGTAGGTCAGTATTAGCAATTTGAACTGGATACGCTGAGGGAATGGGAGCCAGTGAAGAGATTTGCAGAGGGGGGAAGCGGAGGAGTAGCGAGGAGAGAGATGGATTAGTCGGGCAGCAGAGTTAAGGATGGACTGGAGAGGTGCAAGGGTGTTAGCAGGGAGGCCACAGAAAAGGATGTTGCAGTAGTCAAGGCGGGAAATGATGAGGGCATGCACAAGCATTTTAGTAGATTGGGGGTTGAGGAAAGGACGGATCCTGGAGATATTTTTGAGCTGGAGGCGACAGGAGGTGGAAAGAGCTTGGATGTGTGGTTTGAAGGACAGGGCAGAGTCGAAGGTTACTCCGAGGCAGCGGACTTCGGGTACAGGGCAAAGCATGATGTCATTGACTGCGATAGATAGGTCAAGTAAGGAAGATTTGTGGGATGGAGGAAAGATGATGAGTTCAGATTTGTCCACATTGAGTTTGAGGAAGCGAGAGGAGAAGAAGGAGGATATGGCTGATAGGCACTCTGGGATTCTGGACAGCAGAGCAGTGACGTCTGGGCCAGAGAGGTAGATCTGAGTGTCGTCAGCATAGAGGTGGTACTGGAATCCATGGGACTTTATGAGTTGTCCCAAGCCAAGTGTATAGATTGAGAAGAGTAGGGGTCCTAGAACAGAGCCTTGGGGGACTCCAACAGAGAGAGGGTGGGATGAGGAGGTAGTATGGGAGTGGGAGACGCTGAATGTGCGGTTGGAAAGGTACGAGGCGATCCAGGATAGGGCGAGGTCTTTGATGCCAAAGGAGGAGAGGATCTGTAGTAGGAGGCAGTGGTCAACTGTGTCGAAAGCAGAGGACAGGTCTAGAAGGAGGAGTACAGAGTATTGTCCAGCAGCTTTGGTGGTAAGTAGGTCGTTAGTGATTTTGGTCAGGGCAGTCTCAGTTGAGTGATGGGGGCGGAAACCAGATTGTAGATTGTCGTACAACAAGTTAGATGAGAGGTGGGAGGAGAGTTCAGCATGGACGTGCTGCTCCAGGAGTTTGGAAGCAAATGGGAGCAGCGATATTGGGCGATAGCTGAACATAGCAGTTGGATCGAGGGTTGGCTTTTTAAGGATAGGCGTGATTGTGGCATGTTTGAACGCAGAGGGGAAGGTGCCAGAAGTTAGTGATAGGTTGAAGAGGTGGGTTAGGGATGGGATAAGTGTGGTGGTGAGGTTGGGGAGGAGGTGGGATGGGATGGGGTCGATCACACAGGTGGTGAGGTGGGATTTGGAGAGGAGACAATTAAGTCCCCCTTCAGTGATGTTGGATAGGGAGGTTATGGGGTTTGGGCATTGGTCTGGTATACAAAGGGGTTGTGGTGGTTGAACAATAAAGTCTTGCCTTGTCTGGTCGATCTTATTTTTAAAGTGTGTGGCAAAGTCCTCAGCAGAGATGAGGGAGGTTGGAGGGGGCAGTGGGGGGCGGAGGAGGGAGTTAAATGTTTTGAATAACTGTTTTGGGTTGTGGGATAGGGAAGATACGAGGATTGTGAAGTAGGCCTGTTTAGCAGAGGTGAGTGCAGATTTAAAAGCGAGTGTAACTTGTTTGAATACAGTGAAGTCGTCTTGCGAGTGTGTTCTCTTCCAACGCCGCTCCGCAACCCTGGACACTTGCCTTAGCTTTTTGGTGGTGTTATTATGCCAAGGTTGTCTATTGATACGTCGCGCTCTGCCATGGACGAGACGGGCAACCGTGTCAATAGCTGATGCGAGAGTGGCATTGTAGAAAGCAGCAGCACTGTCTGTGTCGTGGAGTGAGGATATGGATGCCAGTGGTAGGATGGAGTCAGAGAGTGTGTGGGTGTCTAGGTGTGCAAGGTTTCTGCGTGGGTGCGCATGTTGCTGGATATGGATGATTGGTGAGGAGGACAGGGATGAGAAGGTGAGCAGATGGTGGTCGGATAGAGGGAGAGGGGAGGTGGTGAAGTTAGATAGAGAGCAGAGACGGGTGAATACCAGGTCTAGTGTATGCCCATCCGTGTGGGTGGCTGCGGAGGACCACTGAGTAAGTCCAAAGGATGAGGTAAGGGACAGAAGTTTGGAGGCTGTTGACTGAAGGGTATCAATGGGGATGTTGAAGTCACCCATGATGATGGTGGGAATGTCAGCAGAGAGAAAGTGAAGAAGCCAGGTGGAGAATTGGTCAATAAAGGCAGTGGCCGGGCCCGGAGGTCGGTATATGACGGCCACTTGGAGGTTGGAGGGAGAGTAGATGCGGACAGAATGGACTTCAAAAGAGGGGAGGATAAGGGAGGGAAGAGGTGAGATTTGGTTAAAGGTGCAGTTTGAAGAAAGGAGAAGACCCACTCCTCCACCATGTTTGTTGCCGGGTCGAGGGGTGTGGGTGAAGTGGAGGCCTCCATAACACAGCGCAGCAGGGGAGGCAGTGTCAGAGGGTGTTAGCCATGTTTCTGTGAGGCCAAGGAAGGCAAGATTGCGGGAGAGAAAAAGGTCGTGAATCACATGAAGCTTATTGTAGATTGAGCGGGCATTCCAGAGTTCTCCAGAGAGAGGGAGCAGGGGGTGGGCGTCAGGGGCACGGGTTTTATGTTGGAAAGATTGCGGAAGTTCATGTTGTATAGGGAGTGATAGGAGGGAGTAGTAATGGGAGGTATGAGATGTGGGGGTCAAGGGATGGGAGATATGTCTCCAGCAGTGAGGAGAAGGAGAGAGAGAGAGAGCAGGTGGGAGAAAGAGAGTGGCCGACTTGTTTTATGTGTTTGTTGGACAGATTTGAGGTTGAGGAGCAGGTCAGCAGAGGAGGACAGGTGGGGAGGTAAGAGGGAAGGGGAGATGAATATTAGGTTAGAGAGTGCTGGGATTTGTGATAGCGAAGGAGAGAGAGGACTAGTGGAGCAAACAATGTAGGGGCACAGGTAAACATGGCAAAGAAGTAAGATGGGTTAATAAAAAAGCTAGATTCAAGTAATAAGAAGTGCTTACTCGGAAGACACACCCAGAAGAAACAGAACATAGAGTTGGGTCCTGACTCCTGCCGTGACTAACTGCCGTTGAAATAACTGCGGCGTCTGTATGCTTAGCTGCCGTGATGCTTTGCTGCAGAGATGCGCGTGCCTGACCCCACACGCGTGCACCCCTTGAGATGCTACTAAATTTATAGGACTGACTAAAGGATCAGGTGAGAGGGATTGTGGGTCCTTATTTGGGATAAATTAGCAATTGGCCAACACCCCGGGGGAGGTTACAAGATCAAAGGCACTAGACCTGGCTGCAGACATTTGCTCTAACACCTTGAACACAATAATGTCTCCTGTGACCCCAGCATGGATGTACAGCAGTAAGTAATACAATGCAACAAATGCATTTAGCATACAGTCAACAGGCACATTAAAGGGAAGGGTGCAGAATTAGGGGCGGCAGTTAACAGCGAGTAGCAGAGATGTTCGTACCATTAAAGGGAAGGGTGCAGGATTAGGGGCGGCAGATAACAGCGAGTAGCAGAGATGTTCATACCATTAAAGGGAAGGGTGCAGGATTAGGGGCGGCAGATAACACCGAGTAGCAGAGATGTTCGTACCATTAAAGGGAAGGGTGCAGGATTAGGGGCGGCAGATAACAGCGAGTAGCAGAGATGTTCGTACCATTAAAGGGAAGGGTGCAGGATTAGGGGCGGCAGATAACAGCGAGTAGCAGAGATGTTCGTACCTGTATGAAGAGAGGAGATGGATGTTAATTCTTGGCCGTTGAAATAACTGCGGCGTCTGTATGCTTAGCTGCCGTGATGCTTTGCTGACTTATGACTTATGTTCATTGGCTGTAGAGTAACCGTGTAATATCACGTTATGTTTGACTGTACTAATGTACTCCAGTGCAGTACAATAGTGCACATGAAAATAAGCAACTTTGTAATATATTTTATCAGAGGAATCTGTTTCCTTCTTTTCCTAAAATTCACAAATCTCATGAGACATCGACACTATCTTCAATGGAGCACAGTGAATCGCTCCACTGCGCAGGTGCCAGATTCCCAGCCCCACAGTGTAAATACATCATAACACACTGAGGGTGCGGGATCTGAGGCCTCCGCTACACAAAGGCACCGTTGACGTTACGACAAAGAGAGGAGGCGGCACCCGGATTCAAGACTGGGATGATCGATGGCTGCGAGACGATTGAGTCAGGGGGAGAAAACATACCTCCCTCACTCATTAGAGGTATGGCGGGAAATTTACAAAAGTCATTATTTCAGCGTTCCTAGGGATAATAAACATAAGAGCCACCTTCACAGAATGCAGCCTTCGTGCTGCTGAAAGTGGCTCTTTTATTTTAATAGGCCCTGAGGGGGGTGACAGGCTACCTTTAAGGTTGAAGGAAGACTTTAAGTCCATCTAGTTCAACCCTAGCATGTTGGTGCAGAGGAAGGCAAAAAAAAGCCATGTGGCAAACAGTAAGCTCCATATTGGGGAAAACAATTCCTTCCCGACTCCGCGTGCGGCGATCAGACTAGTTCCCTGGATCAACGCCTTATCAAGGAATCTAGTAAATATAACCTGTAACACTATACTTTTCAAGAAAGGCATCCAGTCCCCTCCTAAATTTTAGTAATGATTCACTCTTACAACATCATACGGCAGAGAGTTCCATAGTCTCACTGCTCTTACAGTAAAGAATCCGCGTCTGTTATTATGATTAAACCTTCTTTCCTCCAGACGTAGAGGATGCCCCTTGTCCCTGTCTCAGGTCTATGATTAACAAGATCATCAGAAAGGTCTTTGTACTGTCCCCTCATACATTTATACATTAACATAAGATCACCCCTTAGCCTTCGTTTTTCCAAACTAAATAGCCCCAAGTGTAATAACCTATCTTGGTATTGCAGACCCCCCAGTCCTCTAATAACCTTGGTCGCTCTTCTCTGCACCCGCTCCAGTTCAGCTATGTCTTTCTTATACACCGGAGACCAGAACTGTGCACAGTATTCTAAGTGTGGTCGAACTAGTGACTTGTATAGAGATAAAATTATGTTCTCCTCATGAGCATCTATGCCTCTTTTAATGCATCCCATTACTTTATTTGCCTTTGTAGCAGCTGCCTGACACTAGCCACGGAATATGAGTTTGTTGTCCACCCATACACCCAAGTCTTTTTCATTGACGGTTTTGGCCACTATTTTTCAATTAAGCACATAGTTCCCTTTTCCTCATAGTTTGTAAGCTTGCGAGCAGGGCCCTCATTCCTCCTGATATCTATTTTGAACTGTGATTTCTGTTATGCTGTAATGTCTATTGTCTGTACAAGTCCCCTCTATAATTTGTAAAGCGCTGCGGAATATGTTGGCGCTATATAAATAAAATTATTATTATTATTATACATCTTATTTCTTCTGCCCAAGTGCATGACCTTACATTTATCCCCATTAAAGCTCATTTGCCATTTATCAGCCCAAGATTCTAGTTTACATAAATCCTCCTGTAACACAGTTCATTAGTTTAGAACATAGTGAACATAGTGAAAAAAGAGCTTATTTCTTGTCATTAACTATTTTAGCAACTTTTTAAGCAAAAAGGTGCGTTTAAAAAAAAAATAGATGGAGAAGGGACTAGAGTAGAGTTGCATCACATTTTGAAACTTTTTAAATGCAAATTGTCTCTTCGGAGAGGAAGAGGACTAGAACTCTAGTGCCTTCCCAGGGGAGCATTGTGGCTTTAAGTCTCCTCACCTCGACATGCTTATCATGTCACTCTCCGCAAGGAGAAATGATACTTCTTGGATCCTGAAACTTTTTTAAAAAATTGCAAATGACGAATCAGGTAAAAACATCTCCCTTCCACAAAATAAGAAAAAACAAACGAGAGAATACATATAAATAGACTTGAAAAATTAGCAATTAGAATAACGAAAGAAAAATATAAAGGTGCAAAACACACTAAAATGGCCAATAAACAAGCACAGAGGCAATGATGAATCGGGGACCTATTTTTCAAAACTTTTGTCAAAACGCAGCTCTGTTGGTAGCTTTACATCATATGCACACAAATGTACAAGCTTTCCTTCTTGTCTTCTTTTACCCAAATAGATGTGGTTGGTTACGCTATTTTCTTACAAATTCGAAATGTTAATTATAAAAAAGAAGGAAATCTGAAGTACAGTACATATTGCATACCACATTCCTTATCAATCAGGTCAGCAATGTACAACATTCTTTCGAGAAGTATTTCAGTACGCAGTATCGACTTAATGACTTCCTGTGTCACGGCTGTTGACAACAGTGGAAAACTCTACCCGAGCCATTTATCGTCTTTTCAAATTATTTTTAGCTTAAGTTTACATTTTGCTCTAGAAATAGCAATAAGGAAATTTTCCAAAAATACAGTTTTAGGGAGACTCAATTTCAACATTTTTTTTTGCATACAAAGTATATACTAGCTCTAGGTCTATTTCAATAGAGTGGATTATTTGAAGGTTGAAAGGTTTTTTTAAAAACAAAAAAAACCTCACAGTTTAGAAAAAAAAAATAATTATAAAAGAAGTCAATTTTTTTGTCAGTGTCTTTAGTGTATTGAAGTAAAAAACAGAGATTTGTGATAAACTATATATGGTTTCTAACTAACTGCTTCTAAGTAGTAACCTAATATCCTAATCAAGGAATTTTAAAGGTTCTAAAGTTTCATCTTTGGGAGCATGCTGCTTTCCTGCCAGCTTCCTGATCGCTGGGGGCTCATGAAGATTGACATAGCATTTTGTATTTAGCTGAAAAAGATCTAGTTTTGTCTCATTTGACCAGGCCACCATCTTCCACATGCCAAATAGGGGACACGGCTAGCAAATGAAAAAAGGTGCTCTGATCAGATGAGGCCAAAATACAAAAGATCTTTTTCGGCTAAATGCAAAACATCATGTGTTGCGAAAAACTAACACTGCACATCACCCACAAAACACTGTCCCCACCGTCAAACATGGTGGTGGCAGGATAATGCTGTGGGGATGCTTTTCTTCAGCAGGGGCAGGGAAGCTGGTCATAGACTGGGGCACAGGTTCACATTCCAGGAGGACAATACCACTAAACATACTGCCAGAGCTACAATAGAATGGTTTAGATCAAAGTATATTCATATGTGAATGGCTCAGTCACATTCCAAACCTAAATCTCATTGAGATTCTATGGAAAGACTTGAGAATTGCTGTTCATAGACGTCTCAATACAATCTCCCTGAGCTAGAGCTACTGTAGTTTGTAAAGAAGAATGGGCAAAACATGTCACATCTTGATATACAAATCTGGTAGAGACATACCCCAAAAGACTTTCAGCAGTAATTGCAGAGAAAAGTGGTCCTACAAAGCATTTACTCGGGGAAAGCTGAATAGAAATGCACGTGACAATTTTAAGATTTATATTTTTAATATAATTTGAAAAGCATGTATCACTTTTTTAACACTTTACAAATGCTAGCTACTTTCTGTTGGTATATCACATAAAATGCCAATAAAAAAAACATTTACATGTGGAAAAGTTCATGCGTTATACATATTTTTTCAAGGCACTGTATGGCAGAGAAAACAGGGATTTTATCAAAACTGCTCCAAGCAGCCCTGTAAGTAACGCATCCCTGAAATCAGGCTCTAAGGCTGCTCTCAGATTCCATAACCAAAACCTGCTAACAGATTCCGATTAAAAGTTTTTTTTTCCACGAGCGGCAAAGGCAATTTTATCCTCATTTGGATCAGATAGGTAAAATAGTGGCAAGAGTAGAAAAAATACATAACACAATATTATGTATGATTACAAAATTACATACATGTATATTTTTTTAACAACTCTAATGCTAAGCTGCATGTTGCCTGTCTCGGACTGTGTGGTATGTGTACGTGGATATCTTTCATCCGTACAGCACCTTTAGCTTCCATTGCCTTACCTCGTATGGACTCCTTATCCCCCTTTCTCTAACAGCAGTGTGGACATGTGCAAGGCTTCCCATTTTCACAGGCACCTCAATGTTAGCAAATAAAGAAAGAAGAAAACCACTTCAAAGTTCACGCTGCCTCCATCTCTAATAACGGATGGGAAGAAGCAATGACAACCAAACTCTGGGCCACCCTCAAGTGAAATGTCTGTAGCTTTTTCCCTTTTTTGCATTACTATCAAGCCTTCTTTATATACAGTGAAGGAAATAAGTATTTGATCCCTTGCTGATTTTGTAAGTTTCCCCACTGACAAACACATGAACAGTCTATAATTTCAAGGGTAGGTTAATTTTAACATTGAGAGATAGAATATCAAAAATAAAATCCAGAAAATCACATTGCATAAATTACATAAATGTATTTGCATTTTGCAGTGAGAAATGAGTATTTGATCCATCTGGCAAACAAGACTTAATACTTGGTGGCAAAACCCTTGTTCGCAAGCACAGCAGTCAGATGATTTTTGTAGTTGCTGATGAGGTTTGCGCACATGTCAGGAGGAATTTTGGTCCACTCCTCTTTGCAAATCATCTTTAAATCATTAAGATTTTGAGGCTGTCGCTTTGCAACTCGGAGCTTCAACTCCCTCCATAAGTTTTCTATGGGATTAAGGTCTGGAGACCGGCAAGCCACTTCATGACCTTAATGTGCTTCTTTTTGAGCCACTCCTTTGTTGCTTTGGCTGTATATTTTGGGTCATTGTCTTGCTGGAAGACCCAGCCACGACCCATTTTTAATGTCCTGGCGGAGGGAAAGTGGTTGTCACTCAGGATTTTACGGTACATGGCTCCATTCATTCTCTCATTGATGAGGTGAAGTAGTCCTGTACCCTGTTATGGACCTGGTGGTTAGGAGCACCCGGAAAGACCTGATGGTTAAACTAACACAGAACAAGCTCTGGGAAGTGGGAGCACTGCTGACCGCAACCCCTAATCCTATCACACACACTAGAAATAGCCGTGGAGCGTACCTAACTCTACCTAGACGCCTCTGCACAGCCTAAGAGCTAACTAGCCCTAGAGATAGAAAATAAAGCCTACCTTGCCTCAGAGAAATTCCCCAAAGGAAAAAGCAGCCCCCACATATATTGACTGTGAGTTAAGATGAAAGTCACAAACACAGGAATGAAACAAGTTTCAGCAAAGGGAGGCCAGACTTACTAAACAGACTGAGGATAGAAAAGGTATCTTTGCGGTCAGCACAAAAAACTACAAAAAGACCACGCAGAGTGTGCAAAAAGACCTCCGCACCGACTCACGGTGCGGAGGTGCCACTCTGCATCCCAGAGCTTCCAGCTAGCAAGGCAAAATTATGATAGCAAGCTGGACAAGAAAACAATGAACAAATAATTAACTAGCAGGGACTTAGCTTCTGCTGGAGTAGACAGGTCACCAGAAAGATCCAAGAGCGAACTGAACCAGTACAAGAACATTGACAGCTGGTATGGAGTAACGATCTGAGTGGAGTTAAATAGAGCCGCCAGCCAAAGAATAAACTAAGTCACCTGTGGAAGGAACCTCAGAAGCAGCAGCTCCACTCACAGCCACCAGAGGGAGTCCATGGACAGAACTCGCCGAAGTACCATTCATGACCACAGGAGGGAGTTCGATAACAGAATTCACAACAGTGCCCCTAGCAGAGAAACACCCCAAAATATAATGTTTCCACCTCCATGCTTGACAGCGGGGGTGGTGTTCTTTGAGTCATAGGCAGCATCTCTCTTCCTCCAAACACGACAAGTAGAGTTAATGCCAAAGACCTCAATTTTTGTTTCATCTGACCATAGCACCTTCTCCCAATCACTCACAGAATCATCCAGGTGTTCATTGGCAAACTTCAGATGGGCCTGCACATGTGCCTTCTTGAACGGAGACACCTTGCGGGCACTGCAGGATTTTAAACATTTATGGCGCAATGGTTTTCTTGGTGACTGTGGTACCAGCTGCCTTGAGATCATTAACAAGTTCCCCCTTGTAGTTTAAGGCTGATATCTCACCTTCCTTGTGATTAAGGATACCCCAGAAGGTGAGATTTTGCATGGTGCCCCAGATCGATGTTGATTGACAGTCATTTTGTATTTCTACCATTTTCTTACTATTGCACCAACAGTTGTCTCCTTCTCACCCAGCATTTTAATTACAGTTTTGTAGCCCATTCCAGTTTTGTGCACGTCTATGTTCTTGTCCATGACATCCTTATAAAGCTCTTTGGTGTTGCCCATATTGTAGAGGTTAGAGTCTGACTGATTGAGTCTGTGGACAGAAGATTTTTTATAAAGGTGACTATGTAAGACATCTGTCTTTAATGCAGGTAACGAGTTGATTAGGAGCGTCTAACTGGTCTGTAGGAGCCAGAACTCTTAATGGTTGGTAGGGGATCAAATTCTTATTTCTCACTGCAAATGCAAATACATTTATAGAATTTATACAATGTTTTTTTGTAGATTTTATTTTTGATATTCTATCTCTCAATGTTAAAATTAACCTACCCTTAAAATTATAGACTGTTCACGTCTTTGTCAGTAGTCAAACTTACAAAATCAGCAAGGGATCAAATACTTATTTCCCACACTGTATGTCTCCAGACTTTGCTGAAAAGTACATATAAAATGACAGACCGGGAGATTGTCCAGGAGTTCTGTAACAGCAGACCTGGGCTGCACACCTGGAGGAGGATGGAAGAGGAAGAAGTTACAGTGGTTTATTTTAGTGGATTCAGAATTACTTGTGTTTCCTATGGCTACTTCATATGTAGCCATTGTATTAGTTTGCACGGGTCACTTGAGTGGCCATGCATGCAGAATGAGTGTTTATTTGTTGGCTTTGGCTTGCTGACTATTTAGTTATTAAGAAATGCAAATAGTGAAACTAATGAGCTGAATAGTTTCTAGTAGGTAGGAGACACACAGCTCTTTAGGATAAAGCTTAGTGGCCACATCACTCATGTCATGGAAAGCATTTGGTCTGCAACACTTTAATCCCATTTCTTCTTCCTGTTGACATCTTCCTCATATAGCTAGAATTGGGGAATCTGTCAGCAATTGTCCTCTGAACTACCTGCTCATGTATTCTCCAAGCATGTCTATGTAGCACACGTTGATAAAACTAACTGTAATGCATGTGCTTGTCATAGCCGAATGAGCTTTTTGCAGTCAAAGAGATGGAGACCTTCAACAATCCATGAACTCAAACTCGGCTTTCCATGGTCAAGCTTGATACTAGCACCCTTGCTTGGCACAGTCAAGGGGTTCCTTAGTTTTTACTTTTTAAACCCCCAGAGATCTGGACTTTGCTTCAGGGGCTCCTAGATTCTATCTGAGGAATAGTAGCTGACCGGAGGAGTGAACTTAGAGAAAATATCAAGCAAGCTGGTCAAAACCAGAGACAAGAGCAATTCTAATCTAAATGTACAGTAAGGGATCAGAGTCCAAAAGGAAGAAACAAAGACAAAGGCGAATCAATAAGAACAAGAGTCAAACCAGCGCGTGCATTTAGGGTGCAATCAGGAGAACAGCCTGGATGTTCTTTTTATTTTGGGGTTAATTTAACGGTGGACCCATCCTCAGATGAATAGTGCACCTCCAGTTTAATAATATTTCCAGAATCCGTCCTTCGCCCTCTAATCTAGTAAAATGTTACTGCATTCCCTCATCATCTCCCACCTAAACTTCTGGAATATTCTCCTGTTGTCTCCAAGCTAACACTCTAACACCTCTCCAGTTCATCCTCAACTCTGCTACCAAACTAATCCATCTCTACCCACGCTACTCCTCTTCAAACTACTAAAACTGACCTACAAAGCCATCCATAAACTGACTCCTCAATATATCTCTGAACTAATCTCTCGATATCTTCCCACGCGTAATCTTCGGTCCTCCGAAGACCTCCTTCTCTCCTCCGCTCTTGTACGTTCCTCACCCAATCGCCTCCAAGACTTCTCTTGTCTATCCTCCATCCTCAAGGAATTCTGTGCCCCAACATGTCTGATTATTCACCACATTTGGAACTTTCAGACGGAACTGGAAAACCCATCTCTTCAAGAAAGCTTACAGCCTGCAGGGACCCTGCTGCCACCTCAACACCACCGGAGCTGCTGTAAACCACCCAACCTATTGTCTCCTTCCCAATTACCCTGAGGACTGCAGGGCCTTCTCCCCTTTGTACCAGTCTGTCATTGTTAGTTTCTTCATTGTTATTTATATTTGTACTTGGTATGTAATCTCTTTTTTTGTGTATAGCACCATGGAATCAATGCTGCTCTAAAAATAAATAATAATAATAAATAATGATCTCCTCTTTCAGCGTCATCACATATCTCTCTTGTAGTGGGCTCCTGTCGCTCAGTAAAGGTCTTTTCCTGTGGAACAAGCAATTTTTAATCATTTACTACAGATGACATTTCCATGGATTCTATGCCAAATTGGTATTAAGTCCTGAATTACAAGTATGGATTATTGGGACATTCGAAAATCCCGTTTCTTTACCTTTGAAGCTTTTGTACAGAAAATTTTGTCCAGGACCTAGCTGAAAAACCTGCCAACAAACATTTTTCTTTGCCTCTTGACTTCCCTTCTGCCCATGTGGAATGACAGCTGTGCTGTCTGCTGCCTACTGGTGACCTCTGACCCACCCTTCACCTTCTGTCTGATGTCCTCCTGATGCATCTTGTGTTGCTGATAGTTGTCCTTCAAGTTATTCAGAACAATAAGGGTATGTGCACACGTTGAATATTTACAGCAGATTTTTTATTTTTTTTTGCAGTTGATGGCACAAAAACCGCTAAGTAAAATACCTGTGCTTTAGCCACTTTTTTCTGAGTTTTTACATGTGTTTTTGATGCATTTTTTTCTCATTCATTTGAATGGGTGAAAACTACTGCATACAAATGCTTAACCCCTTTACCCACAAGGGTGGTTTGCACGTTATGGACCGGGCCAATTTTTACAATTCTGACCACTGTCCCTTTATGAGGTTATAACTCTGGAACGCTTCAACGGATCCCGGTGATTCTGACATTGTTTTCTCGTGACATATTGTACTTCATGATAGTGGTAAAATTTCTTTGATATTACATGCGTTTATTTGTGAAAAAAACGGAAATATGGCGTAACAAGTAACATTTCCCACATGTCTACTTTACATCAGCACAATTTTTGAACCAAAATTTTTTTTTGTTAGGGAGTTATAAGGGTTAAAAGTTGACCAGCAATTTCTCATTTTTACAACACCATTTTATTTTAGGGACCACATCTCATTTGAAGTCATTTTGAGGGGTCTAGATGATAGAAAATACCCAAGTGTGACACCATTCTAAAAACTGCACCCCTCAAGGTTCTCAAAACCACATTCAAGAAGTTTATTAACCCTTCAGGTGTTTCACAGGAATTTTTGGAATGTTTAAATAAAAATTAACATTTAACTTTTTTTCACAAAAAATTTACTTCAGCTCCAATTTGTTTTATTTTACCAAGGGTTACAGGAGAAAATGGACCCCAAACCTTGTTGTACAATTTGTCCTGAGTACGCCAATACCACATAAGTGGAGCTAAACCACTGTTTGGGCTCATGACAGAGCTTGGAAGCGAAGGAGTGCCATTTGACTTTTTAATGCAAAATTGACTGGAATTGAGATGGGACGCCATGTTGCGTTTGGAGAGCCACTGATGTGCCTAAACATTGAAACCCCCCACCATTTTGGAAAGTAGACCCCCTAAGGAACTTATCTAGAGGTGTGGTGAGCACTTTGACCCACCAAGTGCTTCACAGAAGTTTATAATGCAGAACCGTAAAAATAAAAAATCATTTTTTTTTTCACAAAAATTATATTTTCGCCCCCAATATTTTATTTTCCCAATAGTAAGAGAAGAAATTGGAACCAAAAAGTTGTTGTACAATTTGTCCTGAGTATGCTGATACCCCATATGTGGGGGTAAACCATTGTTTGGGCGCATGGGAGAGCTCGGAAGGGAAGGAGCGCCGTTTGACTTTTCAATGCAAAATTCACAGGAATTGAGATGAGACGCCATGTTGCGTTTGGAGAGCCACTGATGTGCCTAAACATTGAAACCCCCCACAAGTGAAAGTAGACCCCCTAAGGAACTTATCTAGATGTGTGGTGAGCACTTTGACCTACCAAGAGCTTCACAGAAGTTTATAATGCAGAGCCGTAAAAATAAAACAAAAATTTTTTCCCACAAAAATTATTTTTTAGCCCCCAGTTTTGTATTTTCCCAAGGGTAACAGGAGAAATTGGACCCCAAAAGTTGTTGTGCAATTTGTCCTGAGTGCGCTGATACCCTATATGTGGGGGGGAACCACCGTTTGGGCGCATGGGAGGGCTCGGAAGGGAAGGAGCGCCATTTGGAATACAGACTTAGATGGAATGGTCTCCAGGTGTCACATTGCGTTTGCAGAGCCCCTAATGTACCTAAACAGTAGAAACCCCCCACAAGTGACCCCATATTGGAAACTAGACCCCCCCACAAACTTATCTAGATGTGTTGTGAGAACTTTGAGCCCCCAAGTGTTTCACTACAGTTTATAACGCAGAGCCGTGAAAATAAAAAATCTTTTGTTTCCCACAAAAATTATTTTTTAGCCCCCAGTTTTGTATTTTCCCAAGGGTAACAGGAGAAATTGGACCCAAAAAGTTGTTGTCCAATTTGTCCTGAGTACGCTGATACCCCATATGTTGGGGTAAACTCCTGTTTGGGCACACGGGAGAGCTCGGAAGGGAAGGAGCACTGTTTTACTTTTTCAACGCAGAATTGGCTGGAATTGAGATCGGACACCATTTCGCGTTTGGAGAGCCTCTGATGTGTCTAAACAGTGGAAACCCCCCAATTATAACTTAAGCGCTAATCCAAACACACCCCTAACCCTAATTTCAACGGTAACCCTAACCACACCTCTAACCCAGACACACCCCTAACCCTAATCCCAACCCTATTCCCAACCGCAAATGTAATCCAAACCCTAACCCTAACTTTAGCCCCAACCCTAACTGTAGCCTTAACCCTAACTGTAGCCTTAACCCTAACTGTAGCCTTAACCCTAGCCCTAACCCTAACCATAACTCTAGCCCTAACCCTAGCCCTAACCATAACTCTAGCCCTAACCCTAGCCCTAACCCTAGCCCTAACCCTAGCCCTAACCCTAACCCTAGCCCTAACCCTAGCCCTAACCCTAGCCCTAACCCTAACCCTAGCCCTAACCCTAGCCCTAACCCTAACCCTAGCCCTAACCCTAGCCCTAACGGGAAAATGGAAATAAATACATTTTTTTAATTTTTTTATTTTTCCCTAACTAGGGGGGTGATGAAGGGGGGTTTTATTTACTATTTATAGCTTTTTTTAGCGGATTTTTATGATTGGCAGCCGTCACACACTGAAAGACGCTTTTTATTGCAAAAAATATTTTTTGCGTTACCACATTTTGAGAGCTATAATTTTTCCATATTTGAGTCCACAGAGTCATGTAAGGTCTTGTTTTGTTGCGGGACGAGTTGACGTTTTTATTGGTAACATTTTCTGGCACGTGACATTTTTTGATCGCTTTTTATTCCAATTTTTGTGAGGCAGAATTACCAAAAACCAGCTATTCATGAATTTCTTTTGGGGGAGGCGTTTATACCGTTCCGCATTTGGTAAAATTGATAAAGCAGTTTTATTCTTCGGGTCAGTACAATTACAGCGATATCTCATTTATATCATTTTTTTATGTTTTGGCGCTTTTATACGATAAAAACTATTTTATAGAAAAAATAATTATTTTTGCATCGCTTTATTCTGAGGACTATAACTTTTTTATTTTTTTGCTGATGTTGCTGTATGGTGGCTCGTTTTTTGCGGGACAAGATGACGCTTTCAGCGGTACCATGGTTATTTATATCTGTCTTTTTGATCGCGTGTTATTCCACTTTTTGTACGGCGGTATGATAATAAAGCGTTGTTTTTTGTCTCTTTTTTTTTTTTTTCTTACGGTGTTTACTGAAGGGGTTAACTAGTGGGACAGTTTTATAGGTCGGGTCGTTACAGACGCGGCGATCCTAAATATGTGTACTTTTATTGTTTTTTTTTTTTTATTTAGATTAAGAAATGTATTTATAGGAATAATATTTTTTTTTTTTCATTATTTAGGATTTTTTTTTTATTTTTTTTTTACACACTTGTAAAAATTTTTTTTAACTTTTTTACTTTGTCCCAGGGGGGGACAATACAGATCGGTGATCTGCCAGTTTGCACAGCACTCTGACAGATCACCGATCTGTCTCAGAGTGCTGCAGCGTTACCAAGTGCCTGCTCTGAGCAGGCACTTGGTAAGCCACCTCCCTCCCTGCAGGACCCGGATCCGCGGCCATCTTGGATCCGGGACTTGCTGCAGGGGGGAAGGTAGGAGACCCCCGGAGCAACGCGATCACATCGCGTTGCTGCGGGGGTCTCAGGGAAGCCCGCAGGGAGCCCCCTCCCTGCGCGATGCTTCCCTGCACCGCCGGCACATCGCGATCATGTTTGATCGCGGTGTGCCGGGGGCTAATGTGCCGGGGGCGGTCCGTGACCGCTCCTGGCACATAGTGCCGGATGTCAGCTGTGAGCGCTGCCGATCGCATATGACGTACTATTCCGTCCTTGGGAAGTAAAGCCCACCCCACATGGACGGAATAGTACGTCTAATGGCAGAAAGAAGTTAAAGAAGTGAAAAGCTGCAGATTTGAAAAAACTCTGTGACGCTTCATATCTGCAAGGAAAAAAATAAGCAGCATGTGCATGAAATTTCAGAAGACTGTGAACCCCCACGGGCAGGGTCCTCTTTCTTTCTGTACTTGTGTGTGCCTTGTATTGCTCATGTTTATTATACTTGTCTATGTATGCCCCTTTTTTCACATGTAAAGCACCGTGGAATAAATGGAGCTATCAAACTGAATAATATTAATAATAATCATATTCACTTTGCTGGTTTTGTAAAGCACCGCATTTTCTGTGGCAAAATGCAACTTGTGAACAATCCCTATGCATCAAAGGCTTAGAATAGGTACCTGTGACTACATTAAAAGCATTGTCTAGTTAAGAAAACCTATTTTCACCAGCTTCTGTATGATTTAGGCTTCATCCACATCATGTTTGGCCTTTATGCTGAAAAAAATGTGTTTATAGGGCTTCATTTACCCAAACGGAAGTCACATGAGTGTTGTACCATTATACGTCATATGCTTATTAATATTTATTTTTAGAACTCCATTAATTCCATAGTGCTGTACATGTGACAAGGGTTTACCTACAAAACACAGTTACTTACACTGTGTGCAGAGCTATTAGGCAGATTGTATGTTAGAGGATTATTTTTATTATTGATCAACAACTATGTTCTCAATCAACTCAAAAGACTCATAAATATCAAAGCTTAATATTTTTGGAAGTTGGAGTGTTTTTTTTTTTAGATTGGGCTATCTTAGGAGGATATCTGTTTGTGCAGGTAACTTACTGTGCAGAATTATTAGGCAACTTAATAAAAACCAAATATATTCCCATCTCACTTGTTTATTTTCACCAGGTAAACCAATATCACTGCACAAAATTTAGAAATAAACATTTCTGACATGCAAAAACAAAACCCCAAAAAATTAGTGACTAATATAACCACCTTTCTTTATGATGACACTCAGCAGCCTTCCATGCGTGCAGCAGCCACCACAGCCTCCCAGACACTGTTCCCAGAGGTGTACTGTTTTTCCTCCCTGTAGATCTCAGATTTTATGAGGCACCACAGGTTCTCTATGGGGTTCAGATCAGGTGAACAAGGGGGCGATGTCATTATTTTTTCTTCGTTGAGCCCTGTACTGGCCAGCCATGCCGTGAAGTAGTTTGAGGCATGTGATGGAGCATTGTCATGCATGAAAATCATGTTTTTCTTGAATGATACCGACTTCTTCCTGTACCACTGCTTGAAGAAGTTGTCTTCCAGAAACTGGCAGTAGGTCTGGGAGTTGAGCTTCACTCCATCCTCAACCCGAAAAGGTCCCACAAGTTCATCTTTGATGATATCAGCCCATACCAGTACCCCACCTCCACCTTGCTGGCATCTGAGTCGGAGTGAAGCTCTCTGCCCTTTACTGATCCAGCCTCTGGCCCATCCATCTGGCCCATCAAGAGTCACTCTCATTTCATCAGTCCATAAAACCTTTGAAAAGTCAGTCTTAAGATATCTCTTGGCTCAGTGTTGATGTTTTATCTTATTTTTCTTGTTCAAAGGTGGTCGTTTTTCAGCCTTCCTTACCTTGGCCATGTCCCTGAGTATCGCACACCTTGTGCTTTTTGTTACTCCAGTAACGTTGCAGCTCTGAAATATGGCAAAACTGGTGGCAAATAGCATCTTGGCAGCTTCATGCTTGATTTTCCTCAATTCATGGGCGGTTATTTTGCGCCTTTTTTGCCCATTTGCCCAACACGCTTCTTGCGACCCTGTTGGCTATTTGCCATGAAACGCTTGATTGTTCGGTGATCACGCTTCAAAAGTTTGGCAATTTCAATTCTGCTGCATCCCTCTGCAAGACATCTCACAATTTTGGACTTTTCAGAGCCTGTCAAATCTCTCTTCAGACCCATTTTTCCAAAGGAAAGAAAGTTGCCTAATAATTAAGCACACCTTATACAGTGGGGCAAAAAAGTATTTAGTCAGTCAGCAATAGTGCAAGTTCCACCAGTTAAAAAGATGAGAGGCGTCTGTAATTTACATCATAGGTAGACCTCAACTATGGGACACAAACTGAGAAAAAAAATCCAGAAAATCACATTGTCATTTTTGTTTTATCATTTTTTTTGCATATTATGGTGGAAAATAAGTATTTGGTCAGAAACAAACAATCAAGATTTCTGGCTCTCACAGACCTGTAACTTCTTCTTTAAGAGTCTCCTCTTTCCTCCACTCATTACCTGTAGTAATGGCACCTGTTTAAACTTGTTATCAGTATAAAAAGACACCTGTGCACACCCTCAAACAGTCTGACTCCAAACTCCACTATGGTGAAGACCAAAGAGCTGTCAAAGGACACCAGAAACAAAATTGTAGCCCTGCACCAGGCTGGGAAGACTGAATCTGCAATAGCCAACCAGCTTGGAGTGAAGAAATCAACAGTGGGAGCAATAATTAGAAAATGGAAGACATACAAGACCACTGATAATCTCCCTCGATCTGGGGCTCCACGCAAAATCCCACCCCGTGGGGTCAGAATGATCACAAGAACGGTGAGCAAAAATCCCAGAACCACGCGGGGGGACCTAATGAATGAACTGCAGAGAGCTGGGACCAATGTAACAAGGCCTACCATAAGTAACACACTACGCCACCATGGACTCAGATCCTGCAGTGCCAGACATGTCCCAATGCTTAAGCCAGTACATGTCCGGGCCCATCTGAAGTTTGCTAGAGAGCATTTGGATGATCCAGAGGAGTTTTGGGAGAATGTCCTATGGTCTGATGAAACCAAACTGGGACTGTTTGGTAGAAACACAACTTGTCGTGTTTGGAGGAAAAAGAATACTGAGTTGCATCCATCAAACACCATACCTACTGTAAAGCAAGGTGGTGGAAATATCATGCTCTGGGGCTGTTTCTCTGCAAAGGGGCCAGGACGACTGATCCGGGTACATGAAAGAATGAATGGGGCCATGTATCGTGAGATTTTGAGTGCAAACCTCCTTCCATCAGCAAGGGCATTGAAGATGAAATGTGGCTGGGTCTTTCAACATGACAATGATCCAAAGCACACCGCCAGGGCAACGAAGGAGTGGCTTCGTAAGAAGCATTTCAAGGTCCTGGAGTGGCCTAGCCAGTCTCCAGATCTCAACCCTATAGAAAACCTTTGGAGGGAGTTGAAAGTCCGTGTTGCCAAGCGAAAAGCCAAAAACATCACTGCTCTAGAGGAGATCTGCATGGAGGAATGGGCCAACATACCAACAACAGTGTGTGGCAACCTTTCGAAGACTTACAGAAAACGTTTGACCTCTGTCATTGCTAACAAAGGATATATTACAAAGTATTGAGATGAAATTTTGTTTCTGACCAAATACTTATTTTCCACCATAATATGCAAATAAAATGTTAAAAAAACAGACAATGTGATTTTCTGGATTTTTTTTTCTCAGTTTGTCTCCCATAGTTGAGGTCTACCTATGATGTAAATTACAGACGCCTCTCATCTTTTTAAGTGGTGGAACTTGCATTATTGCTGACTGACTAAATACTTTTTTGCCCCACTGTATAGGGTTTTGATGTCATTAGACAACACCTCTTCTCATTACAGAGATGCACATCACCTGATTTACTTACCGTATATACGCGAGTATAAGCCGACCCGAGTATAAGCCGACCCCATAATTTTGCCACAAAAAAACTGGGAAAACTTAATGACTCGAGTATAAGCCTAGGGTGGGAAATGCAGCAGCTACCAGTAAATGTCAAAAGTAAAAATAGATACCGATAAAAGTAAAATTAATTGAGACATCAGTTGGTTAAGTGTTTTTGAATATCCATATTGAATCAGGAGCCCCATATAATGCTCCATAAATTTTATGATGGGCCCCATAAGATGCTCCATATTAAAATATGCCCCATATAATCCTGTATAAAGGTTAATAATGGCCCCATAAGATGCTCCATAGACACATTTGCCCAATATAATGCTGCACAAATGTTGATTATGGCCCCATAAGATGCTCCATAAAGATATTTGCCCCATATACTGGTGCACAAACGTTATGGCCCCATACAGTGCTGCACAAATGTTATGGCCATACAGTGCTGCACAAACGTTATGGCCCCATATAGTGCTGCACAAACATTATGGCCCCATATAGTGCTGCAAAAGTTATGGCCCCATATAGTGCTGCACAAACGTTATGGCCCCATACAGTGCTGCACAAATGTTATGGCCCCATATAGTGCCTTACAAACGTTATGGCCCCATACAGTGCTGCACAAACAATATGGCCCCATATAGTGCTACACAAACGTTATGGCCCCATATAGTGCTGCACAAATGTTATGGCCCCATACAGTGCTGCACAAATGTTATGGCCCCACACAGTGCTGCACAGATGTTATGGCCCCATATATTGCTGCACAAACGTTATGGCCCCATACAGTGCTGCACAAACGTTATGGCCCCATACAGTGCTGCACAGACGTTATGGCCCCATACAGTGCTGCACAAACGTTATGGCCCCATATAGTGCTGCACAAACGTTATGGCCCCATACAGTGCTGCACAAATGTTATGGCCCCATATAGTGGTGCACAAACGTTATGGCCCCATAGATGCTCCATAGAGACACTTGCCCCATTTGCTGTTGCTGCGATAAATCTTCAGCGTCTCCTGCACTGACGTTCAGGAAGAAGGTGCGCACTAACCACGTCACTGTGCCCTCTGACCTGAGCGTCACTGCAGATTAAGACACTGAAGACGGAGCGGCCGCTGGAACGAGGAGCAGGTGAATATCGCACAGCACTGCGCTCCCCGTTATACTCACCTGCTCCTGGTGCGGTCCCTGCATGTCTGTTCCCTGGCACCGGGAGCTTCTTCCTGTACTGAGCGGTCACCGTTACCGCTCATTACAGTAATGAATATGCGGCTCCACCTCTATGAGAGGTGGAGCCGCATATTCATTACTGTAATGAGCGGTACCATGTGACCGTTCAGTACAGGAAGAAGCTGTCAACGCCGAACCGCGCCAGGAGCAGGTGAGTATAATTAGACAGCCCCCGCTCCCCCTCCCCTGCCTCCCTGTATGACTCGAGTATAAGCCGAGAGGGTGACTTTCAGCCCCCAAAAAATGGGCTGAAAATCTCGGCTTATACTCGAGTATATACGGTAATTGGTAGTTGGCTCTCAAGCCTGAACAGCTTGGAGTAGGACAACATGTATAAAAAGAATTATGTGATCAAAATACAAATTGCCTAATAATTCTGCACACAGTGTATATAGAGGTGGAATAGCACATTTTAGTACATTATTCTATACACATCGAGACAGCAAAAATTAGATACATTTATTCTTACAAAGAGTGATGAATCCCAATGCCTATACTATAGAGCCAGCTAACTTTCATTAGGATTATTTGCTTCAAGACCTTCCCAATGTAAACCTCCTACATAAACTCTTTAGAATTGAGAGTCCTCAGTGGTTGATACCTTTTAATGGGTAACTGAAAAGATGGTAACAAATTGCAAGCTTTCGAGACTACACAGGTCTCTTCATCAGGCAAAGGCTTAGTCTATGACTGATAAAGAGACCTGTGTAGTCTCGAAAGCTTGCAATTTGTTACCCTCTTTTCAGTTAGCCATTAAAAGGTATCAACCACTGAGGACTCTCAATTCTAAATATTTTTCTATCTACTGGCTAACATGGTACCAAGATATATATCTTTCCTGTACATAAACTGTAAATTTTATGCCAATAAAGCTTCATCTTGCTCCATAGGATAGCAATATTATGTATATATGTGAGTCTTCCTAATATATTAGGAGGAGCCAAAAATTAGACATTGGCTGTCAGCGAATGTATCGCATACACCAGACGAGGGTCACTGTCATAATGAAGAATAGAGAAGAATACAAGAGCCGAAACATTCTATCAAGTAGCCAATTTCCGGATTAGAGTCTCCAGTTCTGGACTTCCATGCCTTTACTATTTTATGTCCCTACCGGGGGTGGCCATATCATTGGTGCAGCCTCACAGTTAAATGGTCCACTACCACCACCAAAGCAGGTGGAATTTTGCATTACGATGAGCTGTTCAACTGCAAAGAGCTCATTTACTGTTCTTGAACAAGGTCCTCTTCTGTCTGTGACCGCCAGCGGTCTCTACATATCTCGATTCCCTGCCATTAGTACAGAAACCTTGTGAATTCACCTGATTGTACTAATTATGGACAATTACTACACCAGGAATCGAGGCATTGCTGTAAAGGTACCTTCACACTGAACGATATCGCTAGCGATCCGTGACGTTGCAGCATCCTGGCTAGTGATATCGTTGAGATTGACAGGCAGCGATCAGGATCCTGCTGTGCCATCGTTGGTCGGAGCAGAAAGTCCAGAACTTTATTTCGTCGCTGGACTCCCGCAGACATCGCTGAATCGGCGTGTGTGACACCGATTCAGCGATGTCTTCACTGGTAACCAGGGTAAACATCGGGTTACTAAACACAGGGCCGCGCTTAGTAACCCGATGTTTACCCTGGTTACCAGCGTAAACGTAAAAAAACAAAAACAAACACTACATACTTACATTCCGGTGTCTGTCCCCCGATGCTGAGCTTCTCTGCACTGTGCAAGCGCCGACCGGAAAGCAGAGCACAGCGGTGACGTCACCGCTGTGCTTTCCGGCTGGCGCTCACAGTCAGTGCAGAGAAGCACAGCGCCGGGGGACAGACACCGGAATGTAAGTAGGTAGTGTTTGGTTTTTTTTTTACGTTTACGCTGGTAACCAGGGTAAACATCGGGTTACTAAGTGCGGCCCTGCGCTTAGCAACCCGATGTTTACCCTGGTTACCAGGGGACTTCGCATAGTTGGTCGCTGGAGAGCTGTCTGTGTGACAGCTCTCCAGCGACCACACAGCGACGCTGCAGCGATCGGGATTGTTGTCTAGATCGCTGCAGCGTCGCTAAATGTGACAGTACCTTTAGTCACCAGAGCAGCCTACATAACGCAGGGCCATATCTGTCACCGAGTGTGAATGGGTTTGGATTAATATGTCCTCACCACATATGATGAACATTGCATATCTACCCTTCTGGTTTCCTGCACACCTGCCTCCTGTTAATTCCTCCTCCTTTGTTCTTTCATTCAATCCCCTCCTTTCTTCCAACCTGACCATCTGCTTCCTAAACAGCCAGCTGGGGTCCTTAGGTGTCTTCAGTCCCTTTGTAACCATCACACAATGAATGGGCCACACAATACAGTGATAGATGAACTGGCTGCTTCACATTCCACACTTCACATATTCCACACTAGCACGTAAGTGTCATAGCCCAGAAAGTAGCACGCTACAGGCCTAATGCCAGGAAGAGTGCTAATAATTGTTTTCTAGGGGCGGCCTTCTTAAATATTTGAAGTATCCATGCTATATGGGAGGCAGAAAATCTGCCAAAGTGAATCTGAGAGTAATTTTCCTGAAAATGTACTCTTTGGAAAAAAAATGTTTCAATTGTATATACAGTAAATAATTACAAATGCATATAATTTATTATCATTTTCTTTTTAAAGAGGTTTCCAGGATTTTATTAGCAATGACCTTTTTTTACTATAGGCCATCAATATTTGATCGTTGCTTGATGTGAGCGCTAATCTTCATTGCCAGCTCAGAGATCGTTGTGAGGACAGAGCTTCTATCTTCAGCGTAGGTCTATAGATCCCCAGAACGACATGGCGTCCGGTCTACACATAAACCCTGTGTCTTCCAGGGAGTCTTTTTTCAGGTCACGTGAACAAGTAGAGGATTGGAGCAGCGCTGGAAACTGGCGAAGATGGATCAGTAAGTATTCTAATACACTTGCATTACATTTTATCAAAATTAGGATGATTTTTGATAACATTTTTTTACTGAGACTCCTTCTTTAAATTCTGATAGCCTAGCCTGTGACTGCTATCTTCACATACCCTTTATCTGTGCCCTTCAGTATTCTTATGATTTACACTACTATGCGTAAGTGGAAAGTCCCTAATGTGTGCTGTGTATGGCGGAATTTACAGAAAAGAAATGAATTGTTCATAGACAATCACCTGCAAAATGCACTAGAGGGTAACTGCAAGAAGAGTTATAGAAATAGGGCAGAAGATATTGCTGAATTTGAACCACTTTTTTGCATAAACTGTTCCCAAATCATTCTCCCATGTTCATCCCCCAAAAAAGTAATATGTATAAATATCATCTAAATGCTCCACATGTATTAAGCGGCAAGCACCTCTTAATAAATTTAGAGCATTTAAAGGGAATCTGTTAGTAGGATCAACCCACCTAAGTCGTCTATATGGCGCACAGGTCATAGGAATCTGCATAACATGATATTGTCACAATCCTGCCACTCACTGTGTCCTAGGGACGCAGTGATTGACAGCTCAACCGCCCTATAGATAGCTGAGGTGTGCTGGGCTGTCAGTATTGTGAGTGACAGCTGAGCCACCCTATGTTATGCAGAGGTGTGATGGACTGTCAGTATAGTTAATAGGATTGCCCAGCAGCTGAATCAGCCAGGTGTGCTGGGTTTCCTCCAGGTGTTACCTTTTCAGGGTGATTGCCTGGCCATTTAGCTGGCTTACAATGATGAGACTTTTGCCAGTCATAGCTTTAGCTTTGTGGTATGTGTGCCTTGTTCTCTAGTGCTCTGTTATTCTGATCTTTTGCTGCCGCACCTTAGTATTTCTTCCTGGACGCCTTGACTTCCCTACCGCAAGGCTTGTCCATGAGATGTGATGCTCACAAATGTCTCAGATACCTTGATATCTGTGATCCGATGTCTTATTCCAAAGAAATTCATGTTTTTCTTATATGTAATCGAGCTCTTTTGATCTATGGGCCCGACACTGATCTCTATGACACTCCACCTCCAGATCTTATTTTAAAATAAAAGTGTGTTACCAGTGTGATGTGTAATGGCCGCTCGCTGCTCTCCTGATTTCACTGCAGAGTTGTGTGTGATTATACCTGAGACATCTGCAGGTTCCTCACCTTCCATCTCACTGGCAGCAAATGTGTTATGATACAAACTTCGGTTCTACTGTTCTGTGTTAGCTACATGTCTCACTGGTAACGTCCCCTTTTTTTATAACTAGCTGTACTACCCAGCTTCACCCGGTGTAACAGGCCAGATTAACCCCCTGCCCAGAATATACCCAGGATTAAAGTGGCCTAGGCCAAATTATACCCCGGGTATATTCTGGCCTAGCCCAAACTATTCTCCGGGGTACAAATTGAACTAGTCCAGTTTATACCCCTCCAGGTCAGAATATACCCCAGCTACTGTAGATCAGATTTTTCAGGCTTTTGAGAATCTACTGAATGCATGATCTTTCCCCGGTTGGGATAGTTTCATTATACTACATATCAGTTTAAGCGGGGTATGATTAAGAACCCGGTGGGTTCGAAACGTCATATTGACGGGATTGAAGTTTGTAGGAGGGAAATTAGGGTTCTTAATTTATTTAGCCGATCGTAGTTGGGGTCAGTTCTTGGGGGGCTTGGGAATTGTCACTGAAGTGGAGGAATCTCATCAGGGCTTCGTAACCGACTCGGGACATGACGGCTGCAAATACAGGGGTGCTCTGGACAGCTTTTGGTGCCAAGTAAGAGCGGAGTGTAGTTTTTTTTCACTAAACCCATATTCAGGGTGAGGCCTAGGAATTTTTTTTATTTTGGGGACATTTGTGGGGATCCAGGAACGGGAATGAAAGGCAGTGGGTTTTTGGGAAATATATTGCCGGGCATATAGATTTGTTTGGTGGACGATTAATTGCAGGACTTCGGGGCTAATGAAAATTTGAAAAAAATCAATGGGGGTAAAATTGGCGACATCTACTAGTATTCCAGGGACTGCAGAAAAAGGGGAATTTGAGGGGAAAATGAGGTGTCATTATACCACAGCGGTGGGTGAACTGTGGTACTTGGTCCTGCCTCTGAAGCTTCAGCAGTGACGACCGACTCCGCTACCACCGGGTTGGGGGATCCCGTGGAGGAAGAGTCATCATCACTGTCTGAAAGCTGCTCAGCTTCAGAGGCAGATTCTGTTTCACTGCCGGAGCTGCCGGTGCAAAGCAGGCTGTAAGCTTGCTCCGCACTGAAAGTTCTGTGGGCCATTTTATTTATTTCCTCTGCTAACCCTAATATGTGTAACCCTAAAACTAATGTGTAACCCTAACCCTAATATGCGTAACCCTAACCCTAATATGCGTAACCCTAATATGCGTAACCCTAACTCTAATATGCGTAACCTTAACCCTAATATGCGTAACCCTAACCCTAATAAGTGTAACCCTAACCCTAAAAAATGTAAAAAAATTATTAGAAAAAAAACTGTAAAAAAAAAAGTTTTTTTTATAACCCTCTGCTGATGATGCAGGGATTATGGAGAACGGGGGTGGGAAAATGGGATGCTGGCAGATGCAGAAATGATGTTTTTTATCACTTTGACAGGGCAGCACTGGAACTGTAGTCTCTCTCTCTTCTCTCCCAGAACAACTACAAGGAGAGAAGAGAGAGGTACAGCCCAAGTGCTGCCATATTTATCAAATATTAGGGGTTTTGATCACTGTGATAGGACATATCACAGTAATCAAAACCCAGCAGCCAATGAGAAAATTCTCACTGGTTGCTGGGTGTCCGCTGGCAGATCTTGGTGGGCGCAATGCGCATGCGCCCGCCATTTTCTTCCAGCCAAGAAGAAGGGGGGCTGAGAGTTGTGGGCCGGGGGCCAGGGACCGGGGGACAGCATCTGCGGGAACTAATAGATACTGTGGGGGGCTCGGGTGACCCTATTTCTCTCTCCTCTGATGTGCGAAGGGAGAGAAAATGCAAAACAAACTTTTTTTTATTATATATGTACATATATATATATATATATATATATACATATATATATATATGTATAGATGAACTCCGGCACTCATAAGAATATTTTCCAGACAGAAAGAAATTGATTTTTCAAGTAAAAAAAGCAATTTATTTTAAAGTTCCAAAGAAAAGATTAGAGTAGAACGGTAGTCACAGACATCAAAATTTACAACGTTTCGGCTAACATGCCTTTCTCAAGTTAGGTCTGTTTCTGCAAGACAAAATATAACTTTTATCATAATGTAAACAACTTTTGAAAAAAGTACAATTAATAAAATAAAATAAAATAAAATAAAATAAATCAGACCACCTGGTCAGTGTTAGGTAGTTTGTGATAGTGGTGACCAAGAATCATATATATGGTATAAGGGGAGAACATCCATAATAGAAGGAGGTCAGAACCAAGCAGGAGAAACACCAAAATATGAATGAGTGACTAAATAATGTTATGCATTGAGAACGGCATACACACACATACAGTACAGACCAAAAGTTTGGACACACCTTCTCAGTTAAAGATTTCTCTGTATTTTCATGACTAAGAGAATTGTAAATTCACACTTAAGGCATCAAAACTATGAATTAACACATATGGAATTATATACTTAACAAAAAAGTGTGCAACAACTGAAAATATGTCTTATATTCTAGGTTCTTCAAAGTAGCCACCTTTTGTTTTGATGACTGCTTTGCACACTCTTGGCATACTCTTGATGAGCTTCAGGATGTAGTCACCGGAAATGGTTTTCACTTCACAGGTGTTCCCTGTCAGGTATAAATAAGTCGGATTTCTTGCATTATAAATGGGGTTGGGACCATCAGTTGTGTTGTGCAGAAGTCTGGTGGATACACAGCTGATAGTCCTACTGAATAGACTGTTAGAATTTGTATTATAACAAGAAAAAAGCAGCTAAGTAAAGAAAAACGAGTGGCCATCATTACTTTAAGAAATGAAGGTCAGGCAGTCCGAAAAATTGGGAAAACTTTGAAAGTGTCCCCAAGTGCATTTGCAAAAAACCATCAAGCGCTACAAAGAAACTGGCTCACATGCGGACCGCCACAGGAAAGGAAGACCAAGAGTCACCTCTGCTTCTGAGGATAAGTTTATCCGATTCACCAGCCTCAGAAATCGCAGGTTAACAGCAGCTCAGATTAGAGACCAGGTCAATGCCACACAGAGTTCTAGCAGCAGACACATCTCTACAACAACTGTTAAGAGGAGACTTTGTGCAGCAGGCCTTCATGGTAAAATAGCTGCTAGGAAACCATTGCTAAGGACAGGCAACAAGCAGAAGAGACTTGTTTGGGCTAAAGAACACAAGGAATGGACATTAGACCAGTGGAAATCTCTGCTTTGGTCTGATGAGTCCAAATTTGAGATCTTTGGTTCCAACCACCGTGTCTTTGTGCGACGCAGAAAAGGTGAACGGATGGACTCTACATGCCTGATTCCCACCGTGAAGCATGGAGGAGGAGGAGGTGTGATGGTGTGGAGGTGCTTTGCTGGTGACACTGTTGGGGATTTATTCAAAATTGAAGGCTTACTGAAGAAGCAGCATCTTGCAGCGGCATGGTATTCCATCCGGTTTGCGTTTAGTTGGACCATCATTTATTTTTCAACAGGACAATGACCCCAAACACACCTCCAGGCTGAGTAAGGGTTATTTGACCAAGAAGCAGAGTGATGGGGTGCTACGCCAGATGACCTGGTCTCCACAGTTACCAGACCTGAACCCAGTCGAGATGGTTTGGGGTGAGCTGGACCACAGAGTGAAGACAAAAGTGCCAACAAGTGCTAAGCATCTCTGGAAACTCCTCTTCAAGATTGTTGGAGAACCATTCCCGGTGACTATTTTTTGAAGCTCATCAAGACAATGCCAAGAGTGTGCAAAGCAGTCATCAAAGCAAAAGGTGGCTACTTTGGAGAACCTAGAATATAAGACATATTTCCAGTTGTTTTACACTATTTTGTTAATTATATAATTCCAAATGTGTCAATTCATAGTTTTGATGCCTTCAGTGTGAATTTACAATTTTCATAGTCATGAAAATACAGAAAAATCTTTAAATGAGAAGGTGTGTCCAAACTTTTGGTCTGTACTGTATACATATACACACATATATGTATATGCATGGGCCCTGGGCTACCGCCCAGATTGACCCTCTTATAATCCGCCCATGGCCAGTAAACGGTTTATTACCGGCGATCGCAAAAGCGGGGACGGTAAAAACCGACCCGAATCATGTTCTCTGGGGTTTCGGCTACCCCCGGCAGCCGAGACGCCAGAGAAAATCGGACTCTGGGAGGCGCTATTCACTTTTTCCACAGCGCCATTAATTAACAGCACTGTGGTTTAAGTACCCTTAATGACCGCCGTTAAAAGGCTTATTGGCGGTTGTTAAGGGGTTAAATGTCGGCATAAATCCTGTTGTAAACATTTCTTTTGTTGCACCAAATGATGTCATTTGGAAGCAGGAGTTGTCTAAGAAATGCTTTGATATTGTACTGGTACCTGTCATCAGAGACTTTAGGGGATCTGGTGGTGACAGGAGAGGTGGAAGTTTTATCTTGCCATTTGCACAGCATAAACCTGGCGGTTCATCTTTCCATTTCAGGGCACTGCAGTGCATGCAGACCACATCCATTTTCCTATCTGAACTTTAGGAGTATCCTGATAGTTTATGTCTGACTGGTAACAACAGGCAGCATGTTTCAAATCTCCAACCATTTCCTGTGCCTTGGTGGAAGAAATAGCAATTCTCTTAGTGGCAAGTCGGCCTTCTCTCTGCTGAGATGACTCATTGGCTCTTGAGGAAGCAGCTCTTCTTCTCTTATCTGCAAGCCTCACTTCCCTCTCCTCAGAAAGTTAATTGGCTCTTGAGGAAGCAGCTCTTGTTTTCATGTCTGCAAACCTCGCTTCCCTCTCCTCAAAAAGTTAATTGGCCCTTGAGGGAGCAGCTCTTGTTCTCTTATCTGCAAGCCTCACTTTCCTCTGTTCAGAAAGTTCATTGGCTCTTGAGGAAGCAGCTGCTGTTCTCATGTGTGTCAGCCTTGTTTCTCGGTCTTCACAGTTTTCATTGGCCCGTAATTTAGCTTTTCTTTTCACATCAGCTGACATTCTGGAATTCCTTTTCTTATGAGGCATTATTGTGGTAAAAATAGTCTGTAACTGGCAGTTTCTATATCCTCTCACATAGAGGTAATGTGACTGACATTAGCCTTTCCACCAACACACCCTAACTGACATGCTATTACCTCACACAAGCTTTGTTATACTGAGAATAACCAATCAGAGCTCAGATTAATTAACTGTAGCAAAATAAAAGCTGAGCTGTGATTGGTTGCTATTGGCAGCCTGATTAATCCCCAGCCAATAGGAAGCCCTCCCCCCGGCAGTATATATTAGCTCACACATACACATAATAGACAGGTCATGTGACTGACAGCTGCCGTATTTCCTAAATGGTACATTTGTTGCTCTTGTAGTTTGTCTGCTTATTAATCAGATTTTTATTTTTGAAGGATAATACCAGACTTGTGTGTGTTTTAGGGCGAGTTTCATGTGTCAAGTTGTGTGTGTTGAGTTGCGTGTGGCGACATGCATGTAGCGACTTTTGTGAGATGAGTTTTGTGTGGCGAAATGCGTGTAGAAACTTTTAGTGTGTCGAGTTGCATGTGACAGGTTAGTGTAGCAAGTTGTGTGCAGCATGTTTTGCGCATGGCGAGTTTTATGTGTGGTGCATTTTGAGTATGTGCAATTTTTGTGTGAGGCAACTTTTGCATGTGTTGCAACTTTTGTGCATGTGGCAATTTTTCCGTGTTTGCAAGTTTTGCGTGTGGCGAGTTTTCCATGTGGTGAGTTTTGCACGTGTGGCGAGTTTTACGTGAACCTTGTTTTGCATGTGGCAAGTTTTTGCATGTGGCGAATTTTGCACGTGGCGAGTTTTGAGTGGGGACTTTTGTGTTTCGACTTTTATGTGGTGAGGTTGGTGTATGTGTGGTGAAATGTGTGCTGAGGGTGGTATATGTGTTCAAGCATGTGGTAGTATGTGGCGCAGTTTGTGTGTGTGTTCATATCCATGTGTGTGGTGAGTATCCCATGTCGGGGCCCCACCTTAGCAACTGTACGGTATATACTCTTTGGCGCCATCACTCTCATTCTTTAAGTCCCCCTTGTTCACATCTGGCAGCTGTCAATTTGCCTCCAACACTTTTCCTTTCACTTTTTCCCCATTATGTAGATAGGGCCAAAATTGTTTGGTGAATTTTGCCTCACAACATAGCTTATGACGCTCTCGGGGTTCAAACGTGTGACTGTGCTAAATTTTGTGGCTGCAGCTGCGTTGGTGCAGATGACAATCCCGGACATACACACATACATACACATATACATACATACATACACACACATTCAGCTTTATATATTAGATAATCTCTGGAGGCAGATTCTCATGCAGATCTATGTCCGATCCATAGCCCGGAACAGCTCATTTACATATAAGAAAAATGTAGATTTCTCTGGAATAAGACATCGGATCACAGCTATCAAGGTACCATTTTATTCAGTTTCCTATGACCTTCATGCACATATAGATGACTTAGGAGGGTTGATCCTACTGACAGAGTCCATTTAAATCCAACATGGCATATTTTAAGACTAGTGTATACAGACAGAATAATGATGCCTTATAAAAATTTTAAATTATAATTTAGCTATATGTATACAGGAAATACAAAGCAAATGGAGAAAGGTAAGCATTTCATTGGTCTGTTTGTGGTCTTGCCTGGGGAGGGAGCCCCTGTGCTCTGAAGGCTTGTAGGCATGTTGTTTTCTAGTTGGCAAGTGGGGGTATCGCTCCTAGAGTGCTTTTGTCGTCGTTGGGCAGAAAAGTATTCACATCGATTAATACTGACCTACAAAGCCATCCATAATCTGTCTCCTCCATATAACTCTGAACTAATCTCCCGATATCTTCCCTCACGTATTCTCCGGTCCTCCCAAGACCTCCTTCTCTCCTCCACACTTATTTTCTCCTCATCCAACCGCCTCCAAGACTTCTCCCGAATATCCCCCATCCTCTGGAATTCTCTGCCCCAACACGTCCGACAATCAACCACATTCGGATCCTTCAGACGGATTCTGAAAACCCACCTCTTCAGGAAAGCATACAGCCTACACTGATTCCTACTGCCTCCTCACCAACACCGGAGCTCCTGCAACCCCTCAATCTACTATCTCCTTCCCCACCATCCAGTAGAATGTAAGCCTGCAAGGGCGGGGTCCTTTTCCGTATGTACCGGTCTGTCATTGTTAGTTTGTTTACTGTAAGTGATATCTGTATTTTGTATGTAACCCCTTCTCATGTACAGCACCATGGAATCAATGGTGCTATATAAATAAATAAATAATAATAATGATAATAATAATTTACGATGATAAATAAGACATAAGGTAAGCTATAGCATCACATCACACAATGAGAAGTGATAGGTCGAAATGCCCTGGCTCAATAGTTATGTGTCCTTGGAAATTATTTTAAAATGTTGGCATAAACAAATCTGGTGTAGTATAACACGGCTGGCTCTGCGCTGCAAAGTCCTTGGTTAACACCATTTTTGTTTCAATCTAGTGCCGTAGAAAAAGGAAAATCATTGACAAGGTTTAACTTATACCTTAGTCATCAAAGCGAATAAGGAGAATGGATCACGTGCCATGAATTGTACATCTGCTCCAGGAATGGCATAAACAACATAAGGCAAAGAATCACATAGGACATGACCTCCATTGCATCCCCTTACCTCCACTCTTCCTCCAGGCTATGGGATATTTAGTGTTAGACTCTGTCAGGTATCAGTAGAAAACTAATTGCAGTTTGGAGCCACCATGGAAGCAGATGTTGTTTGGCTCTTAGGTTGCCCAGAATCTACACTCGATTCCTACTCATGTATGAAATATTTTTTTGTAATGGTGAACTGAATATGTATATGGTATGCATAGAATATGTAGATATCTTTTTGAGCAATAAAAAGTGAAAATAAAGATTTGTAGGGTACGTCTAACAAGCCTAGGCCGACCCCTGGTAAACACCCCCATAGCATTATCCCACCTCCACCAATCGTTTTCACCATGTAGTGATGGAGGTAGCATTCTCCCATCATTCACCAAACCCAGACTCATCCTTCAGAACTTTTATTTAATTTACATCTTTATGTACAGGCATTCGTCAAAATAGATAGCAAACAGTGTACTCTGCCGCATCTCAGTCCACACAGAATTCTACATTATTCATACATAGCATAGGAGAAGGACACACTGTACTAAATATCATACTCCTATGCTACACAAACACGCAAGCTGAAAAGAAAAACAAGTCAAACAATAAAGTAGGATCAACAATGAGAGGGGAAGGGTAGAGGGATGGAAGTGATAGGGATGCCAGACAGAGAACCGTGATTCATTACTCCACAGAACATGCTTCCACTGCTCCAGGGTCCAGCGGCGGCTGCTTTACACCACTCTATCTGACTGATGGCATTGTGTTTGGTGATGTAAAGCTGGCATGCAGCTGCTTGGCCATGGAAACCATACCATAAGGCTCCTCAGTTTTTGTGGCAGGTTTGGACTCTGCAGTTATGGAGGTAGCAGAGCATGGGTGACTTTTTTGCAATCTGGTCCCTACATTTATTTTTCAATAATATCACTCACAGTTGATAGTGATTATTTGGAAGGGAAGAAATGAGCCATTCTGTCACAAATATTAGTAAAGGTAGATGACATGGCAAGGGATTGTATTTTGTGCGATTCATTTTAATAAATTCTATCCTTTGTTCCTCTGGTCAATGGAGGTGGAGGTTTCTGGCTGCTGTCCCCCTTCGCCCAAAGTCAATACATACAACACATATGCTGATAGCTGGGTCAGACACTGATTTAGGAGAATCATGAAAGGTGTGTGCTACGTGCTGGATTGGGAGCATACGTGTCCGATCCATCACAATATAATGCACTGTATCTGTAGCAAAAAGATAATTGCATCTCTGACTTTTCTCTCTAACGTAACTAACTCAGTTATTCAGGAAAATATTAGTTTATAATAAAGCACGAAAATTCCCAATTTACTGGATTCCCCCGGGATTTATTTAAATGGCAGGTGTGTCTGCCATTACTGCAGGTGGACATAAAGATGGCAGATAATTCCACCTGTATTCTAAAGTTTATGCTTAAAATATCTACTCTTGTCGTGGGTGCGGTGCCAAAACAGAAATATATTGTGAAACTGAATATCATATGGTCTCGAGATAACTTCTGGTTAAGATTCAAGACAGTACTAGGCTATGTTTCACCAAACATTGGTGGCTCTTATGAGGCTTCCAACTGAAGCCCAGAAAAGCTGGATTTAGTCGAAACCGCTGATGGCGTCATTGACTTTAATAATGCAGAGTCACTTTGTGAAGGAAGTGAGTCCAGCTTCAATCCATAATATCAAATCCTTCATTTCATGATTAATTTTTTTATTTCTTTTTTGTTTTCTATCATTTAATTGTGTTTTAACCTTTGTCCGGCTGAGTAGGTACAATTGTAACTATTCCGTTTTAAAATTGCAATAACTTTTTTTTTTCGAAAAGCCGTAGAGGGTTGAAATTTCGTGACATCTCTGCAGTTTTGGTCCAGAATATATTGGCTAAATTTTCAATAAAATATATATGAAGGTACAATTGTACCTCTGCAGCCTGTTAACGTTGTAAAATTATGCAGCCTGACGAAGGTTAAACTACACTGCATATACTCACTTACTTATTGGATTATGTTTCCGAATTGCCTGCCTTCTGACGGGGTCAGAGCCAGACGTTCACAGATGGTAAGTGATGAACCAATCAACTGATTGTTCAAGCCATACAGCAACTTTAAAGCTTCACTTTTCTGGCTCTCACCTCTCAGAATGAGTTTAAGAAGTCAGTGTTTGATCGAAATGCATCCGGTTGCACCTCCTTGCACCCCTTATCCCTAATCATGTCTATGCCTAGGCACATTTTAGTGTTACCATATCTATTTCAATCTACTATATAAAGCTGAATGTGTGTGTGTGTGTGTGTGTGTGTGTGTATGTGTGTGTGTATGTCCGGGATTGGCATCTGCACCGTCGCAGCTACAGCCACAAAATTTTGCACAGTCACACGTCTGGACCCCGAGAGCGTCATAGGCTATATTGTGAGGCAAAATTTTAACCCCGCGCATTCCAATTCACCAAACAATTTTGCCCCTATCTACATAATGGGGAAAAAGTGAAATGAAAAGTGTTGGAAGCGTCGCAGCTACAGCCACAAAATTTTGCACAGTCACACGTCTGGACCCTGAGAACGTCATAGGCTATGTTGTGAGGTGAAATTTTAACTCCACGCTTTCCAATTCACCAAACTATTTTTCCCCTATCTACATAATGGGGAAAAGTGAAAGGAAAAGTGTTGGAGGCAAATTGACAGCTGCCAGATGTGAACAAGGGGGACTTAAAGAATGAGAGCGATGGCGCAAAAGAGTATATACCGATCAGTTGCTAAGGTGGGGCCCCGACATGAGATACTCACCACACATGGGGATATGAACACACACACAAAATGCGCCACACATTACCATGTGCTTGAACACATATACCACCCTCAGCACACATTTCACCACACATACACCAACCTCGCCACATAAAAGTCGAAACACAAAAGTCGCCACTCAAAACTCGCCACGCGCAAAACTCGCCACATGCAAAAACTAGGCTCACGCAAAACTCGCCACAACTGCAAAACTCACCTCATGGAAAACTCGCCACACGCAAAACTTGCACACGGGGAAAAATTGCCATATGCACAAAATTTGCAACACATGCAAAAGTTGCCTCACACAAAACTTGCACATACTCAAAAGGCACCAGACATAAAACTCACCACGCGCAAAACTCGCCATGCGCAAAACTTGCTGCACACAACTTGCTACACTAACCTGTTACATGCAACTCGACATACAAAAAGTTGCTACACGCATGTCGCCACACAAAACTCATCTCACAAAAGTCGCTACATGCATGTCGCCACACACAACTCAACACACACAACTTGACAAACGAAACTCGCCCTAAAACACACACAAGTCTGGTATTAGCCTTCAAAAATAAAAATCTGATTAATAAGCAGACAAACTACAAGAGCAACAAATGTACCATATAGGAAAGACAGCAGCTGTCAGTCACATGACCTGTCTATTATGTGTATGTGTGAGCTAATATATACTGCCAGGGGGAGGGCTTCCTGTTGGCTGGGGATATATCAGGCTGCCAATTTATCTTACAAATACTGAGGTAAAAATACTGAGCAAATAACGTGTTAACGAGGTCTAATACAGGAGATCACACAGGTATATACTATATACAGGGGAGATGACACACAGATATATACTATATACAGGAGAAATAACACACAGGTATATACTATATAGAGGAGGAGATGACATACAGGTATATACTATATACAGGAGGAGATGACACACAAGTATATACTATATAGAGGAGGAGATGACATACAGGTATATACTATATAGAGGAGGAGATGACATACAGGTATATACTATATACAGGAGGAGATGACATACAGGTATATACTAAATGCAGGAGGAGATGACACACAGGTATATACTATATACAGGAGCAGATTACCTACAGGTATATACTATATACAGGAGGAGATGACATACAGGTATATACTATATATAGGAGGAGATGACATACAGGTATATACTATATATAGGAGGAGATGACATACAGGTATATACTATATACAGGGGAGATGACATACAGGTATATACTATATACAGGAGATGACATACAGGTGTTTACTATAAATAAGGGAGATGACAAACATGTATATACTGAGGTGAAAATGAGAGGTGTGAGGTGAAAATGAAAAGGTGTGAGTGCAAAATGAGAGGAGTGAGGGAAAATAGTGTAGTGATAGGAAAATGACAGATGTGATGTCGAAATGACAAGTGTTAGGGGGGAATGAGAGGAGTGAGGGAGAAAATGAGAGATGTGAGGGGAAAAATGAGAGGCGTGATGGGAAAATAAGAGAAGTGACGTGCTATAACTAACCACAGATATTTACTATGCCCAGGCAACGCCGGGCTCTTCAGCTAGTCATGAAATAAAGTATTTGATTTTATGGATTAACTCTGGACTCCCTTTATTTACAAGCAATACCAACGTCTCACAGAGACAAGACTCTGGGCTTTTAGAGTAACTTTGCGCTCTGCCTGACTTCATTCAGCAGTGTCCTCTTTTAATGCAGTATTCCATCTCCAAGCTTTAATGCTTATTGGATGAAGCAGGTCAGGTGATGTGTATTTGTTTAATGATGAGGGTGAGGCCTAATGATACAACTCCTGTTACCAAGGTGTGTATTATTATTAGGCAACTTGCTTTCCTCTGGCAAAATAGGCCAAAAATGATATACAACTGACTCTGAGCAATGAAAAATTGTTAGAACTCTTACAGAGGAATGCAGCACTCTTGAAATTGGTAAGATATTGGGTCGTGATCACAGAACCATCAAAAGCTTTGCTGCAAATAGTCAATAGGTCACAACAACGTGTAGAGAAAAAAAAGACCCACAATAACTGCCAAAGATGTGAGAAGACACAAGCGTGAAGCAACCAGGAAACGATTATCCTCCAGTGCTGTCATACTCCAGAGCTACAACCTACCTGGAGCCCAGAAGTACAAGGGGTTCAGTGCTCAGAGACATGGTGGAGATAAGGAAGGCTGAAACTAGACCACCAGTGATCAAGACACAGAAAATGAAAGGTCAAAACCTGGCCAAGAAATGGCTAGCCAAGTAGTGGAGGACTTCAAAGCATGCGATGGAGCATTGTCCTACATAATATTCTAATAATCATGGTTTTCTTGAAAGGTGTAGAAAATTATGCAAACGGTGTATAGTAGAAGTAATAATATAGAGAACGCTAATTGATGTTACAACTACAGACGAATGACTTAAAAGATCACTCATTCGGGGCTTATAACTGGCCTGTATAAATGGCAGAAAGCACAATCACATCTGGTCCTGATCCTTGATTAATGATCTGGGTCAAGTTTTAGGTGACTTTCTGACATACGACGTACTATCCTATCGAGGTGGGGTGGGCCCGTATGACCACCGACGGGATAGTACGTCATACGCGATCGCCCGCACTCATGGGGGAGCGTGGCCGATCGCGGCCGGGTGTCAGCTGCCTATCGCAGCTGACATCCGGCATTATGTGCCAGGAGCGGTCACGGACTGCCCCCGGCACATTAACCCCCGGCACACTGCGATCAAGCATGATCACGGTGTGCCGGCGGTATAGGGAAGCATCGCGCAGGGAGGGGGCTCCCTGCGGGCTTCCCTGAGACCCCCGCAGCAACGCGATGTGATCGCGTTGCTCTGAGAGCCTCTTACCTCTCCCCCCTGCAGCAGGCCCGGATCCAAAATGGCCGCGGCATCCGGGTCCTGCAGGGAGGGTGGTGGCTTACCAAGTGCCTGCTCAAAGCAGGCGCTGGGTAAGCCTGCAGTGCTGTAAGTCAGATCGCTGATCTGACAGAGTGCTGTGCAAACTGTCAGATCAGCGATCTGTAATGTCCCCCCCTGGGACAAAGTAAAAAAGTAAAAAAAAAATTTCCACATGTGTAAAAAAAAAATAAAATTCCTAAATAAAGAAAACAAAAATATTATTCCCATAAATACATTTCTTTATCTAAATAAAAAAACAACAATAAAAGTACACATATTTATTATCGCCGCGTCCGTAATGACCCAACCTATAAAACTGTCCCACTAGTTAACTCCTTCAGTAAACACCGTAAGAAAAAAAAAACGAGGCAAAAAACAACGCTTTATTCTCATACCACCGAACAAAAAGTGGAATAACACGTGATCAAAAAAACAGATATAAATAACCATGGTACCGCTGAAAATGTCATCTTGTCCCGCAAAAAATGAGCCACCATACAGCATCATCAGCAAAAAAATAAAAAAGTTATAGTCCTCAGAATAAAGCGATGCCAAAATAATAATTTTTTCCATAAAATAGTTTTTATCGTATAAAAGCGCCAAAACATAAAAAAAATAAATGAAATATCACTGTAATCATACTGACCCGAAGAATAAAACTGCTTTATCAATTTTACCAAACGCGGAATGGTATAAACGCCTCCCCAAAAGAAATTAATGAATAGCTGGTTTTGATCATTCTGCCTCAAATCGGAATAATAAGCGATCAAAAAATGTCATGTGCCCGAAAATGTTACCAATAAAATGTCAACTCGTCCCGCAAAAAACAAGACCTCACATGACTCTTTGGACTCAAATATGGAAAAGTTATAGCTCTCAAAATGTGGTAACGCAAAAAATATTTTTTGTAATAAAAAGCGTCTTTCAGTGTGTGACGGCTGCCAATCATAAAAATCCGCTAAATAGCCCGCTATAAAAGTAAATCAAACCCCCCTTCATCACCCCCTTAGTTATGGAAAAATAAAAAAATAAAAAAATGTATTTATTTACATTTTTCCATTAGGGTTAGGGCTAGGGTTAGGGCTAGGGTTAGGGCTAGGGCTACGGATAGGGTTAGGGCTAGGGTTAGGGCTAGGGCTAGGGTTAGGGCTAGGGCTAGGGTTAGGGCTAGGGTTAGGGTTGGGGTTAGGGTTAAGGCAACAGTTAGGGTTGGGGCTAAAGTTAGGGTTAGGGTTTGGATTACATTTACGGTTGGGAATAGGGTTGGGAATAGGGTTAGGGGTATGTCTGGGTTAGAGGTGTGGTTAGGGTTACCGTTGGGATTAGGGTTAGGGGTGTTGTTGGATGAGGTTTTCAGGTAGAATTGGGGAGTTTCCACTGTTCAGGCACATCAGGGGCTCTCCAAACGCGACATGGCGTCCGATCTCAATTCCAGCCAATTCTGCGTTGAAAAAGTAAAACAGTGCTCCTTCCCTTCCGAGCTCTCCCGTGTGCCCAAACAGGGGTTTACCCCAACATATGGTGTATCAGGGTACTCAGGACAATTTGGACAACAACTTTTGGGGTCCAATTTCTCCTGTTACCCTTGGGAAAATACAAAACTGGGGGCTAAAATATAATTTTTGTGGGAAAAAAAGGATTTTTTATTTTCACGGCTCTGCGTTATAAACTGTAGTGAAACACTTGGGGGTTCAAAGCTCTCACAACACATCTAGATAAGTTCCTTGGGGGGTTTAGTTTCCAATATGGGGTCACTTGTGGGGGGTTTCTACTGTTTAGGTACATTAGGGGCTCTGCAAACGCAATGTGACGCCTGCAGACCATTCCATCTAAGTCTGCATTTCAAATGGCGCTCCTTCACTTCCAAGGCCTCCCATGCACCCAAACGGTGGTTCCCCCACATATGGGGTATCAGCGTACTCAGAACAAATTGGACAACAACTTTTGGGTTCCAATTTCTCCTGTTACCCTTGGGAAAATACAAAACTGGGGGCTAAAAAATAATTTTGGGGGGAAATTTTTTTTTTTTCACGGCTCTGCGTTATAAACTGTAGTGAATCACATGGGGGTTCAAAGTTTTCACAACACATCTAGATAAGTTCCTTGGGGGGTCTTGTTTCCAATATGGGGTCACTTGTGGGGGGTTTCTACTGTTTAGGTACATTAGGGGCTCTGCAAATGCAATGTGACGCCTGCAAACCAATCCATTTAAGCCTGCATTCCAAATGATGCTCCTTCCCTTCCGAGCTCTGCCATGTGCTCAAACGGTGGTTCCCCCCCAAATATCAGGTATCAGCGTACTCAGGACAATTTGGACAACAATATTTAGGGTCCAATTTCACCAGTTACCCTTGGAAAAATACAAAATTGGGGGCTAAAAAATAATTTTTGTGTAAAAAAAAAATATTTTTTATTTGCACAACCCTGCATTATAAACTGTAGTGAAACACTTGGGGGTTCAAAGCTCTCACAACACATCTAGATGAGTTCTTTAGGGGGTCTACTTTCCAAAATGGTGTCACTTGTGGGGAGTTTCTACTGTTTAGGTACATTAGGGGATCTGCAAACGCAATGTGACGCCTGCAGACCATGCAATCTAAGTCTCCATTCCAAATGGCGCTCCTTCCCTTCCAAGGCCTCCCATGCACCCAAACGGTGGTTCCCCCACATATGGGGTATTAACGTACTCAGGAAAAATTGGACAACAACTTTTGGGTTCCAATTTCTCCTGTTACCCTTGGGAAAATACAAAACTGGGGGCTAAAAAATAATTTTGGGGGGAATTTTTTTTTTTTTTTCACGGCTCTGCGTTATAAACTGTAGTGAAACACTTGGGGGTTCAAAGTTTTCACAACACATCTAGATAAGTTCCTTGGGGGGTCTTGTTTCCAATATGGGGTCACTTGTGGGGGGTTTCTACTGTTTAGGTACATTAGGGGCTCTGCAAATGCAATGTGACGCCTGCAAACCAATCCATTTAAGCCTGCATTCCAAATGATGCTCCTTCCCTTCCGAGCTCTGTCATACGCTCAAACGGTGGTTCCCCCAAATATCAGGTATCAGCGTACTCAGGACAATTTGGACAACAATATTTAGGGTCCAATTTCTCCAGTTACCCTTGGAAAAATACAAAACTGGGGGCTAAAAAATAATTTTTGTGGGAAAAAAAATATTTTTTATTTGCACAACCCTGCGTTATAAACTGTAGTGAAACACTTGGGGGTTCAAAGCTCTCACAACACATCTAGATGAGTTCTTTAGGGGGTCTGCTTTCCAAAATGGTGTCACTTGTGGGGAGTTTCTACTGTTTAGGTACATTAGGGGATCTGCAAACGCAATGCGACGCCTGCAGACCATGCCATCTAAGTCTCCATTCCAAATGGCGCTCCTTCCCTTCCGAGCCCTCCCATGCGCCCAAACGGTGGTCCCCCCCATATGGGGTATCATCGTACTCAGGACAAATTGGACAACAACTTTTGGGGTCCAATTTCTCCTGCTACCCTCTGAAAAATACAAAACTGGGGGCTAAAAAATAATTTTTGTGGGAAAAAATTTTTGTTTTATTTTTATGACTCTGCATTATAAACTTCTGTGAAGCCCTTGGTGGGTCAACGTGCTCACCACACATCTAGATAAGTTTCTTAGGGGGTCTACTTTCCAAAATGGTGTCAATTGTGGGGGGTTTCAATGTTTAGGCACATCAGTGGCTCTCCAAATGCAACATGGCGTCCCATCTCAATTCCTGTCAATTTTGCATTGAAAAGTCAAACGGCGCTCCTTCCCTTCCGAGCTCTCCCATGCGCCCAAACAGTGGTTTACCCCCACATATGGGGTATCAGCGTACTCAGGAAAAGTTGTACAACAACTTTTTGGGTCCAATTTCTTCTCTTACTCTTGGGAAAATAAAAAATTGGGGGCGAAAAGATAATTTTTATGAAAAAATATGATTTTTTATTTTTACGGTTCTGCATTATAAACTTCTATGAAGCACTTGGTGGGTCAAAGTGCTTACCACACCTCAAGATAAGTTCCTTAGGGGGTCTACTTTCCGTAATGGTGTCACTTGGGGGGGTTCAATGTTTAGGCAAATCAGTGGCTCTCCAAACGCAACATTGCGCCCCATCTCAATTTCTGTCAATTTTGCATTGAAAAGTCAAATGGCGCTCCTTCGCTTCCGAGCTCTGTCATGCGCCCAAACAGTGGTTTACCCCCACATATGGGGTATCGGCGTATTCAGGACAAATTGTACAACAACTTTTGGGGTCCCGTTTCTCCTGTTACCCTTGGTAAAATAAAACAAATTGGAGCTGAAGTAAATTTTTTGTGAAAAAAAGTTAAATGTTCATTTTTATTTAAACATTCCAAAAATTCCTGTGAAACACCTGAAGGGTTAATTTACTTTTTGAATGTGATTTTGAGCACCTTGAGGGGTGCAGTTTTTAGAATGGTGTCACACTTGGGTATTTTTTATCATATAGACCCCTCAAAGTGACTTCAAATGAGATGTGGTCCCTAAAAAAAAATGGTGTTGTAAAAATGAGAAATTGCTGGTCAACTTTAAACCCTTATAACTCCCTAACAAAAAAAAAATTTGCTTCCAAAATTGTGCTGATGTAAAGTAGACATGTGGGAAATGTTACTTATTAAGTATTTTGTGTGACATATCTCTGTGATTTCATTGCATAAAAATTCAAATTTGGAAAATTGTGAAATTTTCAAAATTTTTGCCAAATTTCCATTTTTTTCACAAATAAACGCAGGAAATATCAAAGAAATTTTACCACTATAATGAAGTACAATATGTCTCGAAAACACAATGTCAGAATCACTGGGATCCGTTGAAGCGTTTCAGAGTTATAACCTCAGAAAGGGACAGTGGTCAGAATTGTAAAAATTGGCCTGGTCATTAACGTGCAAACCACCTTTGGGGGTAAAGGGGTTAAAGAGTTATTCCCATCTTTTTTGATGGGTATGTTTGAAAGTGCTTGTAAATAATCCTCCTTTTGCTGATAATTTGATTTTTGATCACAGGTTGTTACCTCGGGGACTATACACCTCTGTTGTCCCACAGTGAATGAACATGCTCAGGTCTTTCCATCAGAGCATTGCTCTGAAGCTGACCAGGAGCATGGAGCGCGCTCTTAGCTCCTGATACTGGACAGCTTCAGTGCCTCTTCACAAAGCTCACTAATATAGCAGCATCAGGAGTGCACAGTGCACTGACAATGCTAGTCCAAAATGTCAATCAAGCAGGAGTGGCCTGACCCAGGAAGCAAACTGAACAGGCTGAGAAGCAGTGTACTCCTCATCAAACAACATGAGAGGAAAAAAGAAGGAATGTCCAGCTTCACCGAATCCTTAAAGGGACACTGTCACCTGAATTTGAAGGGAACAATCTTCAGCCATGGAGGTGGGGTTTTGGGGTGTTTGATTCACCCTTTCCTTACCCGCTGGCTGCATGCTGGCTGCAATATTGGATTGAAGTTCATTCTCTGTCCTCCGTAGTACATGCCTGCAAAAGGCAATCTTACCTTGCGCAGGCGTGTACTATGGAGGACAGAGAATGAACTTCAATCCAATATTGCAGCCAGCATGCAGCCAGCGGGTAAGGAAAGGCTGAATCAAAAACCCCAAAACCCCGCCTCCATGGCTGAAGATTGTTCCCTCCAAATTCAGGTGACAGTGTCCCTTTAAAAAAGAGTTTTCTTTATTCACAAACTTTAAACATGGAGGATACAGACTTCAGCACGAACCATATAGGTCATGTCATGATTAAGGGAGCTTAGTCTCCAGAAACACATTGAGATTCCTACCTATATGGTTCGTGCTGAAGTCTGTATCCTCCATGTTTAAAGTTTGTGAATAAAGAAAACTCTTTTTTCTGGATTCGGTGAAGCTGGACATTCCTTCTTTTTTTTACTTTACACGCCTGGACACAGCGGCTCCGTGCTCCCGAAGATTGGCTTATGCATCACGGGTGAGCTGGCTTATTTTTCCTCTTTCCAACATGAGAGGAACCCTTTAAAATAATTGTTGCTGAAGATGGGTATTCCCAATGAGCATTGCAATCATGGTTCGCTGCTAGCAGCATCTTCTCATGGAGATTTAGTACTTTTTAGAAAACTTCTGCAGGAGTTATAAATTATAGCTGTCTTGGATTGTGTAAGTGAAAGTGAGACGGGTTTCTAGTGTGAATAACTGTGGCACTTACTCTTAATGGTTAGGAATCACTCAAGGTGCAAAGCATGACATGGTCTTGGATAACAGTAGTAGCAGCTGTCCTGCAGTCCTGGTGGTAGAGGAGAGTGTTGTGTCCCTCCAGTATCCTTGCAAATACTTGTTTTGCAAATGAACAAAGAGTCAAGACCAGTTAATAGTCCCTATTATGAGTACATATTCTATCCATGAAAAACATGGATAGCACATATATAATGCCTTGAAATTTACACCCGTGAACATATGTTTTACACTCACAAACCTAAACGTATTTTATTGTGATTTTATGTGATATACCAACGCTAGGTAGCAAGTATTTGTGAAGTGGAAAGGAAATGATACATGATTTTCTAATCATGCCAACAAAAATAAATCTGAAAATTGTGACGTGCATTTCAACACCCTGTAGTTTGACACCCCTAAATAAAATCCTGAGTGTCCAATTGCCTTCAGAAGTCAGATAATTAGTAAATTGAGTCCACTGTGTAATTTATTCTCAGTATAACTACAGCTGTTCTGTGAAGGCCTCAGATGTTTTTTTGAGAACATTAGGGATCAAACAGCATCATAAAAATAAAGGAACACACTAGACAGGTCAGGGATAAAGTTGTGGAGAAGACTAAAGCTCTGAACATCTCACAGACCACTACAACTACAAACCTACCAAGACATGGCCGTTGCTCTTTTAATACTTTTAACATTTAACTAAGAAAATGACCCTTAACCTTTTGAAGACCCTATCACAAGCCACATTTGCAAGATCTCCCAAAACAACTTGTACAGTGTTCTCTATTGCACTCTCCTAAACAACATTCTCCAGATTGTGCACATATTGAGTCTTCTTCATCCCGTCCACAGATATCCTCACAATCTGCTCACATGATAACTTGTTCATAGATTTGATGACTGGGGTCTGACAGCCCCAGCAGGTGTCTGGAGAATGCCCGCCTGCTATCTCGTTATGACTGGATCAGGGCTGCTCATATTCTGGAAGGTCTCTGCTACTTGTAAATGAGGGGTATTTATGTAATTCTATGGATTCCACCCTCCCTGAATCTCGATATCAATGTTCGCCAGGATTACAGTATCCGGAGATCCCTGGATTATGGTAATAGTCAGGTTTTCCTAGTAAAATACGATTAGCTTTATCCAGGCTTTGTCAATGCAAAGGAATTACCTATTTGACCTCAAGTTTCTCATCTAATTCTTTACATTAGAAAAGGCAATTAGCAATCAGTAAGCAAAATATTTAGCATTTTACTTCTTCCCAAACTGGCTAAACAGCCCCCCGCCACCAATTAGTTGCATTCCTAACGTCTCCCTCCAATCGCACAAATTAGCTGATTACATACATTTACATTACGCACATTATCCCATTACTTCTTATTACAGGGCAGCGAAGCAGGTAATTACAGGACGAGACACCTCAGCAGCCATACCTCTGCAGTTTCACAATGGATTACTATTTCTGTTATGTAAGATGTTAGTAAAATCTTGGTTTCCAGGACATCCGCATGTTACTGTGACAGGCGACATTCTTATAATAAATTATTGCATTTCACTTTCTGTAGGGTATGTGCACACATTTTTGGCACCATTTTTGCATCTCTTGGCAGGAAAAATGCAGCAGCAAAAACTGCGCTTTTGTTTGCTGCATTTCTGGTGCAGATTTTTACCCACTTATTAGTATTAGTAGAATCTTCAGGAAAAAACGCTGAAAGAACTAATATTCTAACAAGTCACAAATAAGCAACGTGTGGATGAGACGTCAGGATTCTCATTCACTTTGCTGGCCTCATGATGAAACTTTTCACGTTTTGTGTCAAATATGCACTGTAAAAACGCATGGAAAAAAAAACAGGCCTTAGGGCTTGTGCACAAGTTGCAGATATGTCTCACACATCTTTTAGATTTTTTCAGTGCAGATGTGTTACAAAACATTAAGGGTATGTGCACAGGGTACGGATTTTGCTGCGGATCCGCAGCCGTTTTGACGCTGCGGATCTGCAGCTGTTTTCCATGACTTCACAGTACCATGTAAACCTATGGAAAAGAAAATCCGCAGTGCACATGCTGCGGAAAAAAACGTGCGGAAACTCCACGGTTTACATTCTGCAGCATGTCAATTCTTTGTGCGGATTCCACAGCGGTTTACACCTGCTCCATAATAGGAACCCGCTGGTGTAAAACCGCAGGTGGAATCCGCACAAAAACCGCAGTAATTCCGCAGTGAATTCGCAGGTAATCCGCAGTGCGGTTTACCTGCGGATTTACAAAAACAGGTGTGGAAAAATCCGCAGACATCCCACCTACGTGTGCACATACCCTAAGGGTTTCCTATTTCCCCCAAAGTGAATGAGAATCCTGAAGTTTCAGACACACATTGCTTATTTGTCACTTGCAGATTTGGTGCAAGATATCTGAACATCAATTCTTTCAGCATTTTTGTGGCAGATTTCACCCATACTAATGAGTGGGGAAAAATCTGCCTTAAAAACGCAAGTAAAAATGTATCAAAAACTCACAAAAAACGTGCATTTTTTTCCTGCCAAGAGATTACGGTACCTGCAAGGCTTTATCCTGCCCAGCTATATACTATCATGGCCAAAGGTATGTATTATTAACAATACATGTGTTAAGCTATTGGTTGGTGTTGAGTAAACTTTTCTGATAGGATGTTATGCAAGCATGCTCTTCGTGGTCCTCATGGTAATCTTTATTAGGCAATCACTACAAGTGTTGTGGCTGTCGAACAGCCGTGAGACATGCAGCCATGGGGACTCAAACTTATTTTTCGAGCATGACGAAGTCACTCGGTTAGCACCCGAGCATGCTCAGACAACACCTTATCTGAGCACCTTTGCTCATCACTAGGCTTGAGCGAAACGGATCGGACAAATTCAAAAGTAGCCGACTTTTGGCAAAGTCAGGTTTCATGAAACCCGACCCTATCCTAGTGTGGGATCGGCCATGCGGTCGGCGATCTTCGCGCCAAAGTCGCGTTTCGTATGACGCGTTTGGCGCCATTTTTTCAGCCAATGAAGGAGCGTGGGCAGAGTGATGACATAGGTCTTAGGGGCGTGGACGCGTATTGCCATCTTGTCGCTTGTGCGCTGTAGCGATTTGCAATGTGTAACACCAGCTTTTCTGTTCAGGGACGGAGGAGAGAGAGAGAGAGAGAGAGAGAGAGAAAAAGAGAGAGAGAGAGAGAGAAGAAAAAGTTAGATTTCCCATTGACTTTGCATTGGGTTTCATGTTTCGGTCGATCCCCGACTTTTCGCCATAATCGGCCGATTTCACTCGACTCGACTTTTGAGATAGTCGGGTTTTGCGAAACCCGACTCGACCCTAAAAAAGTAAAAGTCGCTCAACCCTACTCATCACTACTATTTGTCTGTATGCTCTCATATCCAAGTTTTTTCCACTGTGATACTACATTACGGATGGTTATATATTTATATATTTATTTATATGCATTAGGAGTATCAGGGGCTATCACACCCCTATCCAGTTATTTTATATATAAAGGTGTTTATGTCAGAGCTTTTTTGTTCTTTTAATATCTAACACCTGGCATGGATTACCATATATTACCACCATCCGTTATGACTGATAGCTATATACACTTTTTTTTACCTTGGCATCACTATTATCATGGGCCTATAGTTTTAGTGTTGTGCTCCAGTGTCTGTTCTAGTTTGAGATATTCACCACTCTCTCAAGTCTATTTGTAGTCTGTTATAATTTTATTTCAATTACTTAATAAAACTTGATTTTTTTTTACTACTTTTGATTGATCGTTTATTCTCCCTCTATGTCGCCGTGGGTTTATATATGTTTTTATACATCAGCAGTTATTAAAACTTACAAGACAAAATACAGTTTTCTATGTAACTGTAGAAATGAATTGCAACATGGAAGATCGATATGGGATCCAATTATTTTGAGCACCCAAAAATTTGAATAGGCAAGTTTCTAGCGAAATATAGAAGAATATAATGCATGCTGCCATTTACATTCAGCCTATAAAAAGAGTAATCTGAACAGCCCTATAAAATAACATTACACAGAATGCTGTCTGTTTGTTTCACGATTAGAACCCAGACTGAAAATACGGAGGTGTGCACAGAGCCTCCGTATCAAGATTTTACAGTTTGCAGTTAATTCAGCTCGCATCTCCATATCAGAATTATGAGATGTAGACATAGATCAATTATAATCTTAATGATTTAATGTGGTTGTCCAGTGTGTCCGTAAAAAATATTGGTTATCCTTGATTTTTGGATAAACTCCCAAAAATGTAGGGGCAGCACGGTGGCTCAGTGGTTAGCTTTGCAGCGCTGGAGTCCTGAGTTCAAACCCCACCAAGGACAACATCTGCAAGGAGTTTGTGTGTCCTCCCCATGTTTGCATGGGTTTACTCCGGTTTCCTCCCACACTCCAAAGACATACTGATAGGGAATTTAGTTCAGATGTTCCTGTGGCCAAAGCACTGCTCTCCCATGGCTGGCCAGTAACTCAACGTTTTTGTAGGTTTAACATGCAGCCAAAGTCTAGTCACAAGTGAGTGAGGTTTTGACACCAGCAACAGCTAGACTATATACCAGGATGGCAAAATGTATCAGTATGATAACCAGGTGTGTATAATACCAGGCGGGCAATCAGCTTAATGCCCAAATAACTTTTAGAGGAGAATTCCAAAGTATGTTCTGATCAAGTGTGGCTTAAGGCCCCAATACACATTAGACAAATGTGTACGGGGGCACCTGTCGACTGATCATCAGGAGAGATGTTAATCATGCATGTTCAATTTCGGACTGCCGATCACATTGTTCTGCCTGAGATCAGCTGTGACCAGACATGTCAACCAGTGGCTTTCTCATGGAGAACACAGAAGGGATTGATTGAACTAGCACTCCTGTTTTGGAAAAGTTGGCCAAGGTAGTTACTGACCAAGCAATTGGCCAAAGCATCTAATGTACAGAAGCTTCTCAAAAAATTAGAATATTACCAAAAAATTAATTTATTTCAGTTCTTCGATATAAAAAGTGAAATTCATATATTGTATAGGGTCATTACACAGTGATGTATTTCAAGTGTTTATTTCTGTTAATGTTGATGATTATGGCTTACAGTCAATGAAAACCCAAAAGTCATTATCTCAATAAATTTTAATAATTAACAAAAAACAACTTTGAAGGTTTCCTAAGTGTTTAAAAAGGTCCCATAATCTGTTTTAGTAGGCTCCACAATCATGGGGAAGACTGCTGACTTGACAGATGTCCAGAAGGCAGTCATTGACACACTCCACAAGGAGGGTAAGCCACAAAAAGTCATTGCTAAAGAAGCTGGCTGTTCACAGAGTGCTGTATCCAAGCATATTAATGGAAAGTTGGGTGGAAGGAAAAAGTGTGGTAGAAAAAAGTGCGCATGCAACTGGGATAACCGCAGCCTTGAAAGGATTATTAAGAAAAGGCAATTTAAAAATTTGGGTTAGATTCACAAGGAGTGGACTGCTGCTGGAATCATTGTTTCAAGAGCCACCACAGGCAGATATATCCAGGAAATGGGCTACAAGTGTCACATTCCTTGTGTCAAGCCACTCATGACCAATAGACAACGCCAGAAGCCTCTTACCTGGGCCAAGGAGAAAAAGAACTGGACTGTTGCTCAGTGGTCCAAGGTGTTATTTTCAAATGAAAGTAAATTTTGCATTTCATTTGGAAATCAAGGTCCCAGAGTCTGTAGGAAGAGTGGAGAAGCCACAATCCAAGCTGCTTGAGGTCTAGTGTGAAGTTTCCACGATCAGTGATGGTTTGGGGAGCAATGTCATCTGCTGGTGTAGGTTCATTGTGTTTTATCAAGACTAAAGTCAGCGCAGCCATCTACCAGGAAATTTTAGAGCACTTCATGCTACGATCTGTCGACATGCTTTTTGGAGATGGAAATGTCATTCTCCAGCAGGACTTGGAACCTGTCCACACTGCAAAAAGTACCAATATTTGGTTTAAAAACAATAGTATCACTGTGCTTGATTGGCCAACAAACTCACCTGATCTAAACCCCATAGAAAATCTATTGGGTATTGTCAAGAGGAAGAGGAGAAACACCAGACCCAATATTGCAGATGAGATGAAGGCTGCTATCAAAGCAACCTGGGCTTCCATAACATCTCAGCAGTGCCACAGGCTGATCGCCTCCATGCCAAGCCACATTATTATTATTATTATTATTTATTATTATTATAGCGCCATTTATTCCATGGTGCTTTACATGTGAGAAGGGGTATACCTAATAAAAACAAGTACAATAATCTTAAACAATACAAGTTACAACTGGTGTAGGAGGAGAGAGGACCCTGCCCGCGAGGGCTCACATTCTACAATTGATGCAGTACTTGATGCAAAAGGAGCCACGACCAAGTATTGAGTGCATTTACTGAACATACAGTTCAGTAGGCCAACATTTTGGATTTTAAAATCATTTTTCAAGCTGGTGTTATAAAGTATTCTAATTTACTGAGGTAATGACGTTTGGGTTTTCATTGGCTGTAAGCCATAATCATCAATATTAACATAAATAAACACTTGAAATAGATCACCCTGTTTGTAATGACTCTATATATAAGAGTTTCACTTTTTGTATTGAAGAACTGAAATAAATTTACTTTTTGATGTTATTCTAATTTTGTGAGAAGCACCTGTATATGGCTGGCATGATGCTGGAGTGGTAAGCTTTGCAGCAGAACCATTGCATGAAGAGGCACTGTGCCTGGCACTATAGCCAGCATTAGGAGCTACCTTTCTTCCTTACCAAGTAACCACATTTGGATAATAAATTCTTTTAGACAGCCCTGGTGTTAATTTGGATTTAAAACATTACATTATGTAAATCGAAGACAGGAAATGGCAATCACATAGGAGGATGATAAGACTACAACTAGCATAACCACAGCACAAGTAGATAGTCAGCCATGAATCGCAACTTGTAAGTCCTGTGATAGTTTGGGTTAGACGACCCTCATATATACGAGTTTGCATGACACCAAAGATGTAATTTTGGAATTTTTTTTGTATTAAATCAGCTTAGCATACAAAAAAAGCTGCCTAGCCCTGAAATAGCATCTTACCTTCTGATGGGCCGGGTATGTGTTAGGAAGTTATGTGAACTCCCGACCTGAGCAGTTTAGCCACATACCTGTGTAGCCATGTTACTCTGATCCTGCTGCAGGGTTTGCTGCCGACCATATGTTCCAGATGGCTGTAAGCAGCCTCGTAGAAGTCATGAGTGTGCGGACAGTTATAGTCAGGTTTTACCTCCTTTCTAAAGTGCAAAGAAGTAAAAATATCACAACATATCATTACAAGTCTATGTCTAGTATTCCTAGAGGTGTTGGAAAGATGTGTCCATTCCTGTGCAATATGATGCTGTGCAATGAAAAATGCATAATAAATAGCAAATAGATATAATAATCATGACTAGGGTATTGCAGATGTCCCCAGCTGCATAAATCAGACCGTCACTCTGAGTGACAATGGAAATATATGGCTTTTATTATATATCCATAGCATAATTAACTGAAAATCCAATATCACTTAATTCAGTGATACAACACTGTCAACTGAAGACGTCCTAAACTGCCCCAACCGGCAGCACCCTTTCACTTGCCCAAGTCACGCAGCACCAAGTCAGGGGGCTGATAGAGTTATCAGGATGCTGCCTAATATTCCCTATTAACCATTTCCCCAAGAACAGTCCCAGCAGTAACAAAAACCACAACACATGATATTGATAACCAAGTCTCTAATGGGACCCCGAGCACCTTAGCAAAGGCTGTAACCAACCTCCTCACCATCAGCTGCAGTGACATGGATTAGCAACAAAACAGAACCCTCACACCACCAACCAAGTTTTAATAACCATAAGGGAGGGCTAACAGGTTCTGAGATCACACTTGAGTGTAAGCTTCTAGGGCTCCTTCTCTTCCTTAAAATGGGGGTAAAAGGCCCAACACTCATTCCCAAATGTTCTAACCAATGAGGGAATTCCAAACACCCCCCCATGTGATAACTAGCTGCCCTTCAAATCCCATACCCCACCGCTACATATCTATCCTTAAAGGGAACCACTAAGACCACAGTCATACACTCAGTATTTGGTGAATGTTTTACCTCAGTATTATTATTATTATTATTTATTATTATAGCGCCATTTATTCCATGGCGCTTTACATGTGAGGAGGGATATACATAATAAAAACAAGTACAATAATCTTGAACAATACAAGTCACAACTGGTACAGGAGGAGAGAAGACTCTGCCCGTGAGGGCTCACAGTCTACAAGGGATGGGTGAGGATACAGTAGGTGAGGATAGAGCTGGTCGTGCAGTGGTTTGGTCGATCGGTGGTTACTGCAGGTTGTAGGCTTGCCAGAAAAGGTAGGTCTTCAGGTTCTTTTTGAAGGTTTCGATGGTAAGTGAGAGTCTGATATGTTGCGGTAGAGAGTTCCAGAGAAGGGGTGATGTGCGAGAGAAATCTTGTACGCGATTGTGGGAAGAGGAGATAAGAGGGGAGTAGAGAAGGAGATCTTGTGAGGATCAGAGGTTGCGTGCAGAAAAGTAGCGGGAGACAAGGTCACAGATGTATGGAGGAGACAGGTTGCGGATGGCTTTGTATGTCATGGTTAGGCTTTTGTACTGGAGCCTCTGGGTAATGGGGAGCCAGTGAAGGGATTGACAGAGGGGAGAGGCCGGGGAATAGCGGGGGGACAGGTGGATTAGTCGGGCAGCTGAGTTTAGAATAGATTGGAGGGGTGTGAGAGTGTTAGAAGGGAGGCCACAAAGCAGGAGGTTACAGTAGTCGAGGCAGGAGATGATGAGGGCATGGACTAGGGTTTTTGCTAAATCTTGGTTTAGGAATGTACAGATCCGTGAAATATATTTGAGTTGAAGTGGAAGGAAGTGGAAAAGGCTTGGATGTGCGGTTTGAAGGAGAGATCAGTGTCAAGGATTACCCCGAGGCAGCGAGCTTGTGGGACTGGGGAGAGTGGGCAGCCGTTTACTGTAATGGATAGGTTCGTTGGGGGGGGTCGCGTGACATGGGGGAAAGATGATGAATTCTGTTTTGTCCATGTTAAGTTTTAGAAATCTAGAGGAGAAGAAAGATGAAATAGCGCAGAGACATTGAGGGATTCTGGTTAGTAGGGTGGTGATATCTGGTCCAGAGATGTAGATCTGTGTGTCATCAGCATAGAGATGATACTGAAAACCGTGAGATTCTATGAGCTGTCCCAGGCCAAAAGTGTAAATGGAGATGAGCAGGGGCCCTAGAACTGAGCCTTGCGGGACTCCGACAGATAGGTGGCGAGGTGAGGAGGTGGTGTGTGAGTGGGAGACGCTGAATGTCCGGTCAGTTAGGTATGACGAGATCCAGGATAGGGCCAAGTCTGTGATGCCAAGGGATGAGCGGGTCCGCAGCAACAGGGAATGGTCCACTGTATTTCTGTATGTCTCAGTATTTTTAAGCCAAAACCAGGAGTGGGTGAAAAATAGGAAAGAGAAATCCAGCTCCGGAAGTAAAATCAAAAATTATTTAATTCAAAATTTTAAAAACAAAAAAAAGAAGAAAGGAAAAACAGCTGCTGGACATGAGCCCGGTGATTACCAGAGGAGAAATGCCGTAAGTAACTGAACGCGTTTCGAACACGTGTAGTGTTCTTAGTCCTCAGTATGAAAGTGGGTGAAAAATACAGAAGTGGTGACGTGTTTCTGTTATACTTTTCCTCTGATTGTTCCACTCTTGATTTTGTCAAATACTGATGAAAATAAACCAGGTGGGGATCTCAGTGCGGGTATGGCACAGTTTCTCAATACTACTGAATGGCAGATTAAGCCCACAACTGCAGGTTATTTTACATGCCAGGTTCCCTTTAACTTAAAAATGAACCTTTCAATTGCTTATCCCCCTGTAAATCATGTCATGTCCAGGCCTACACTTGATCTTCGCCCATTAGGATCCTCTTTTTGTAAACTTATCTTTTTCCTGTGCCAGAAATATAGCAAAATTGCTCCTGCAAGGAAGTATCTGGGGTCCAATACAAAAAAAATCGTAACAGGTCTCCCACATTAATTTATAATGCCTAAATGGTGAAGGCCCCCCTGCACAGGGTCATAACTGCAACCTCTGCACCCCCTGTGTCTACACTTCCAGATCCATACACTGGACAGTCTTTGTCAATGGGACTGCCATAAAAAGTTGAGCACTGTGTTTGGCAATTTCCTTGCTGTCCCAAAGACAATAAAAGGAGATGAAGCCAAGCATGTGATTCTCCGCTCCACACAAGATAGGACTCAGTTCCCATGTTCCAGAGCCCCAATCTCGGGATTGCAGGGGTCCAAGCAGTGAGACCCCCCAGTAATCAATAAGTTATTCCCCTATCCAAAAGGTAGGAGATAACTTAGTATTTTGGGAATAACCATTTAAGGTTTGATTTCACCATAACCTATAAATTCACATAAAACTTGTTAGACAAAATAGCCAGTGAGAGTCACTAAGCAGAGGGCACCAGAATTTTCTTATGCCAAAATGGAGATGCAGAGATCACTAATGCTAAATCTCTCTCATCATGTCAATGGCCAAACCATTCACTCACAGTATACCCTATAAATGTTTTTAGGTCGGGTCCCAGTGTAATAAATCATGTAATTGAACCTTACCCTGTAAAATAGGAAGCAATCAGAGGAGCAGCGTAAGACCATTGCAGACTTTAGGCTCATATCTAGGATCTGTGTTACATGGATCCAGAACATGATCATGAGATCAGAGATGTGCGTCTTACTGAGCGCTAATGAGATGGATTCCTATGATGGCCTAATGACACTGTAAATTCATACTAGGACTGATTGTGGAAATGTCCAGTCACCCCTCTGCCCTACAACAAAAGACAATAGAGAGGTGCAAAAATGACTTTGTTTAAGTACAACAGGACCTGATTGTTCCAGGCTGCTGATTCCCAATCAGTATGTAAGGCTCATTGACTCTTTGGCTTGAATTGCAAGCTTCGCTGACCAGCATTCCTGTCTCCCACTGTGCTTTTATTGCTTTTTCTATCAATCATTCCATACATTACTGTACCACGTGGCTTTGAAGGTGATAACAGCAAAGAGGATGTTAATGGCTAATGGGTCAGTAGTAGACTCTGTCTTTTAGGACTCAGTGTTTGCCATCTGTGTGCTTCACGGACTTTACAGTGACCCATTAGTGCAGGTTTTAGGGTATGTGCAGATTACGTCTTTTTCAGGCGGACTCTGTCTGGAACCCATCTAAAAAAAAGAGCTGAAAAATGCCTCAATAATGAACATGTGCATAGAAAGGTAGAACAATTTGCTCTGCGTAGGTTCTTTTATATCCTTTTTTAACCACCTCAGGCTTCGAAATCTGTGAAGTGACTAAAAGAAGTGACCTGACCATTATTCAGTTGGCTTCTGCTTGCAAGCTGCCACTATGTTAGGCCTAATTCAGAGGTCTGTGTTGTACTTGTTCTATCTGTTGTTTTCACACATACAAATTATAGTATATGGTGCTGTCCACATGTCTGTGTTTTTTCTGGTATTAAGGATGAAAAGTGCCAATACAATTCTAGGGACCATGAAAAACACATACCTCACATGTATGTGCAGCGCCCCCAAGGGTAATTATTTATTCAGGGGCTCAGGGTAGTGCAGACATTTTTATTCAGGAGCATTATAATGACACTGCTTTTTTAAGGGTATCGTGTTGGGATGTGCTGCATAAGACCGGAGAAGATTGAAGTCTGCAGAGGCGAGCGGTGGATTAAAAAAGTCATCATGGAGTCTGGATAAGATGAAGAAAAGAAAGGGAACGCCTCCAATAATTGACATCTTTGTCTATAAGGTACCTAAATGTAATTTTTTTTGTGTTTCTGTCTAATTCTCATATTTTTATTTATGTTAGGAGCATTAAAGGAGTTATCCAGGTTTTTGATGGTAAAACGTGAACAGCTCCATGCAACTATAATAGGAACAATTTCTAACCATGAAAACCACGGACAGAGCTTGTATTTGAAAAATGTACAGCTGAATCAGCCAAGTGTTGTATAATCGCAAGCTCTGTAATGCTAGAATGTTTAGTTCTACAAGGGTTGGACATTTGCAAGGTTTCTAAACAACTTGTAGAAAGGAGTCAAAAGATATACAGTATAGATATATATACACACAGTGGGTGAAATAAGTATTGAAAATGTCACCAATTTCCTAATGTGGTAGACTGGCTGGACGCAGAGGTGGAAATGGAACACTGTCTCTTTAAAAACATCTTTGGTGTATTAAGTGCAGCATAAACCAAACTAAAAAAAAAAATAAACACAGCCCTCTGGGCAAACAGTAAAGCAAAGCAAAACACAGCCCTTCTCCTAGTGGGGATCAAGCCCTGCTCAGGGTTAGCAAGGTCCACGGTTTAGGTACTTAAACACAGCACAAACACTTCTCTGGAGTGTTCCTCTCCAGACACTGAACAACTACTTCCTCTAGAGGCCAGCTATTTAAGCCTCAAACCACACCTTGGGTAAAGATAAGGTGGACAACGTTCCACCCACTCTATGGTCGTCCACTAAAAACCCAGTCCTTTATTTAAATTGGCTGCTACCTCCTCGTAACACTTAGCATGCTGAAGGAACAACTTCTGGGTTTCTAGATCACTGAAGCCACAAGCCTCAGTGAAACATATCTCCCTTCCAGCACCTTGCCAGTGACTTTGTCACACTAAGTAAATATATTTCCAAAGGTGTTATTGACATGAAATTACCAGATGTTGTAGAAAAAAAACCTCCAATCTACACATGTGAAGAGATCAAACCATAGATGTCCATAAATTAGGTTATGTGTGTAATAATGAGAAATGACACAGGGAAAAAAAGCATTGATCCCATGAAGAAAGAGAGGTGCAAAAAGCTATGGAAAGTCATGACACCAGCAAAAATCTATCAGCAATTTGAAAACAATTCTAACACTTACTGAAAAAGTAATATCAGCTAGTTCAATTGATGGCCTATAAAAATGAGTCTCATTACCAAGGTGCCACACAAAAACCATCTTATGATGGGTAAAACCAGTGAGCTGCCTTCACAACATTATTGGTGCAAAACATACTCATGGCATTGGTTACAGAAGAATTTCTAAACTACTGAAGGTTCCAGTGAGCACTGTTGGGTCCACAATCCAGAAGTGAAAAAAACATGATTTCACCATAAACCGGCCATGACCAGGTGCTCCCTGCAAGGTTTCAGACAGTTGAGTAAAACAAATTATCAGTAAAGTTGTCCTAATAGCCAAGGACCACATTTGGAGAGCCACATAAAGACCTGGAATCAGCAGCTACAATTGTTTCAAAGAAAACTGTTCTTAAAGGGGCAGCACGCACATTTGGCTAATGCCCTCAGCCAGTTGCTGAGAGGCATTTAGCATAATGATGCCCACCTGCAAGATGGCTCCCAGCCAATTCCTGGGAGTCATCCTGTATAAAAGACTCCCTCTCCCTTAGAGGGAGTCGCCAAGCAATGAGTTTAGTCATTAGATATTGTGGGTTTCTACCAGTGCAGTTGTTAGGTGCCTTGGTCTCGTGTGGCCAGTGTCCTGTTCCTGAATCCCTGGTCCTGATGTGGCCAGTGGCCAGAGTCCTTAACTCAAATCCCTAGTCTCAGTGTGGCCAGTGACCAGAAATGTTATCCCTGGTTCGGATGCGGCCAGTGCCTGAATGTTGTCCCCTGGTCCCGATGCGGCCAGGTTCTCAACCTCATCCTCTGGTCCAGGTGCAGCCATGGTCCTGAATCTCGTCCCCTGGTCTGGTGTGGCCAGAGTCCTGTTCCCGAAATCCCCTTTTCCTGGTGTGGCCAGTGCTTGAACATTGTCTCAAGCAGACAGAGGAGCCATGCATTCAACAGGGGGAGGACGCATGAGCCATGCATACAACAGGGGGAGGACAGAGGAGCCATGCACACAACAGGGGGAGGATGGAGGAGCCATGCATACAACAAGGGGAGCCACACATACGAGGACAGGGATGAGGGGACAATTCATACCCAGCTTATACTTGAGTCAATAAGCTTGCCCAGTTTTCCATGGCAAAGTTAGGTGCCTCGGCTTATACTCGGGTTGGCTTATACAGGTACTTATTTCTTTCATTGTATGTGAGTATCCTTCAAAATGAGTTAATTCATACACTCGAGTATTATGGGTATGAAAAGGACAAACAGGACATCGACCCGAAGCATATGTCGAGATTGGCAAAGAAATGGTTCAATGACAATGAAGTTGAGGCGCTGGATTGGTCTCCACAGTCCCCAGATCTCAACCCAATTGAACACTTGTGGATAGAGTAGAAGAAAAAGCTGTATACGTATCCAAGTGAGTCGACCAGTATGCACCAACATGGGGAACGTGTAGCAGAGACCTGGAATCAGATTTTGGTTCAGACATGCTTGAATCTGATTAAGAGAATGCCCAGTAGGATTCAGGTAGTGTTGAAAGCCAAAGGTGCATTTACAAAATACTAACAAAATAATATGCATGGAGAATAAGCATCCTTACCTTGACAAGCCAGAGCTGGGGTGTCACTCTCCCCAAGGAGAAACCTTACCCCATAGACCTCAGTCCAGAGCCTCTCAACTACAAAAAAAAAGTTCTCATGCTTCGCACTGACGAGGGCCAACAGCCCAAACACCGTGTCTGACTGTGAATTGAGATACTGATTTGGCTTTTATCCTAAGTCATATTGCACGACTCGTTAAAGGGTTGATTGTGACTTGTAAGATCGCTACTTCCAATACGTGGCGCTATAGAGTTCAAGTCCTCTTTTTCTCTAAAGAGGCAATTTGCATAACAAAATAATATAAATTTAGATGTTTAGGAACAAAACTGCATAACTAATCATATGCTAAATAGTTGCAAGCCAAATTTATGTATGAGATAGCCAAAATAGTGGACTATTAAATGATGATAGTCTCACATTCGAAGCAGTAGTGGATGATGAGATATGGAGCCTCAAAGTCAAAAGTTGAAAACATTGTTACATTTTTGCTTGTCAGTGTGTATATATGTACATATACTGTATATTACACAGGTCAGGTGAACACCCTTAAAACAGAGTCACAGATCACAGATTTTAATGTATTTTGTTTTCATTGTTTCCTGGAACGCACCCGCTAGTTCCTGCACTAAATGGAGCACATTCCCATGTCACATTCCTGCCACAAGCCATTTTTCTTTCATTTTACATCTAAGCTGCTGGTATAATGAAGGGAAATGTCTGTGCTCAAGCTTTATGGTACATATTCCATATGTTTTATTGGAAGCAGCATTACATTACCTCACAGGACTGAGGAACAGCTACATTTACCCTAAAACAGCAATGTTTTGTTGATTTAGAGATAATGCCAGGTTGGCATGCTATGATTGTCATTAAACCACCCCCAATCAGCTGCATACAATCAGATCTGTGGTAGTTCAATGGCTTCTCTTCGTGAGCCGATACTACTTCTACTTGTAAAGAACGATTGTTTTATCCGCACTACACGTTAACACAGGACAATCTGCTACCACTGATAAAGAAAAATTTTCATCGCACCCGATCGGGTGTCTGTGCATACAATTTTTATGTCCGGCTTAAAAAAAAAAAGGATTGCTGCTGCAAGTATACTTGATAAAGACCATTTGGTCGAAAGATTTTATGATGGCGGAATAAAGTTTTCTCCAATCTTTCACTGGGACTGGATACTGTTCTACATTTGAGTGCAGTCTGATGTTTCACAGATACCTATAGGCTAGAATGGGTGCAACCGATCCGGATATAGGAGCAACTTGCAGCATGCTACCATTGTTTTCTCATGTCAATGTAACAAGGTGGCATGGGGTGGTAGTCGTGGGTGAGTGCATTAAGCAACAGTCAGCAATCGCCCCAGCACCTTGCGCATGGAGATGGGTACTCACTGTGTCTGCTGGAATTCTGGTCCCAGGAAGCACCACGGAGTCACAGTTCTTTCCCAACAGTAGAACTTTAATAACAGTGAAAAGAGACCAGATAACAGTTCCTGAGCTGTCCATATCCAGATACTCTGCCTCGACACATTGTCTTGCTCTTCTGGGCCCCACACATTCATGGACGGGGTCATTTCCTGCTGCTCCACCCGTTTCTTCTGATCAGGCTGGAAGGGCGGCCACATCTTCTTCGCTTGCACCCATTTAGGGTGGGCATTCTTCACAGGGAGATGTGGCCTTCTCCATTTCGGCACCAAATTTCCTCTTTGATGCCCACGAAAGGCAGCACCAGCCTCATCTTTTGCGCCAACAGCCACCATCTTCTCGGCGGCGGTCGGTGCCATCTTTAAATCTTCAACAGCCGCCATCTTTGGCTCTTTGACGGCGGTCACCACTTCACAAATCTCAGGAATCCTCTTTCTCAGTCTTGCAGTTGCAAGGCTGCTGGGATCGATCCTGCTGACTAGACCAAATGTAACAAGGTGTCACAGGGTTGTAGTCGTGGGCGAGTCTATTAAGCAACAGCAGTGGACACCCCTGCACCTTGCATATGGAGATGGGTACTCACTGTGTCTGCTGGAATTCTGGTCCCAGGAAGCACCATGGAGTCACAGTTCTTTCCCAACAGTAGAACTTTAATAATGGCGAAAAGAGAGAAGATAACAGTTCCTGAGCTGTCCCTATGCAGATTCTCTGCTTCAGCAGCTCCTGTCAGTTTCCAGGGAGCAAACTGTCCTTTATGGGGCACTCATACAGTCTTAATGTCCATTTCAGTTGCCCAGTAGTCCTTTTGGCAGCACTTTCTCCCTTCTGGGGGATGTTATGCTCACATAGCTGGAGCACGTCCTGCCATTGGCAAGCCTGCCAGGGCTCTGCTTTCTGAAGGAGGAAATTGCTGCTTCTTCCAGGCTGCTAACCCAGCCCATTTTTGTTAGCCATTACTGTCCCTGAACTACTCATGTTCAATACAGTGCCTTATAATGCAAAGACATGAAATCAGGTGACCATCACACAGTACATGAACAGCAATAAAACAGAAGTTCATAACAGTAATACGTTGATACATAGCCAAACTGTCAGAGGGACAGTGCCCGACATAAAGGAGAGAGGGAGAAACTGAGGGTCGCTGTCACCTCCTTACACTGAATCAACATGAGAAAATAATCACAGATCTGCACTGCCCCATAATAAAACATTGGGTTGAGTGCTATTCGATAAAACATGGGATAGCACTCGGCCGTGATATACGTCAGTGTGAGCGAGCCCTTACACTGATCAAGTTTTTTGGCTACTGGACTGTTTCAAACTGATGATTACTGGACAAATGAAGTTTGCTACAAGATAGGCCAATAGTCAGGAACGAGTGTTAGCATTCAGCTACAATCCCACATCAGGCAAGAATGGGACAATATTCCTCTCCCAAAACTCCAGTAATTGGTCTCCACACATCCCAGACATTTACAGACTTGTAAAAAGTGGGGATGCTACACAATGTAGACATTGTCCTGTCCCAACTTTTTTGAGATTTGTTTGTGCCACCAATTTTTAACCCCTTAGTGACAGAGCCAATTTGGTACTTAATGACCAAGCCAATTTTTACAATTCTGACCACTGTAACTTTATGAGGTTATAGCTCTGGAACGCTTCAACGTATCCCACTGATTCTGAGAATGTTTTATCATGACATATTGTACTTCATGGTAGTGGTAACATTTTTTTGATATAACTTGCATTTATTTATGAAAAAAATGGAAATTTGGCAATAATTTTGAAAAATGTTTCAATTTAAAAACTTTTAATTTTTGTGCCCTTAAATCAGAGAGTGGTGCCACACAAAATAGTTAATAGATAACATTTTCCATATGTCTACTTTACATCAGCACAATTTTGGAAAATAATTTTTTTTATTAGGATGTTATAAGGGTTAAAATTTGACCAGCAATTTCTCATTTTTCTAATTTATAAAACCATTTTTTTAGAGCCCCCCTCACATTTGAAGTGAGTTTGGGGGATCAATATAACAGAAAAAAAACAACAGTGATACCATTCTAAAAACTGCACCCCTCAACGTGTGCAAAACCACATTCAACAAGTTTATTAACCCTTCAGGTGCTTCACGGGAACTAAAGCAATATGGGAGGAAAAAATTAACATTTTACTTTTTTCACAAAAAATTTAATTTGGAACAATTTTTTTTATTTTCACAAGGATATCAGGAGAAAATGGACACAAAATTTGTTGAGCAATTTCTCCTGAGTACGCTGATACCACATATGTTGGGAAAACCTACTGTTCAGAAGGGAGGGGGAACCATTTGACTTTTTAAACGCAAAACTGACTGGAATCAATGGCGGCACCATGTCGCATTTGGAGACACCCTGATGTACCTAAACAGTGGAACACCCCGAATTCTAACTCCAACCCTAACCCCAGCACACCTCTAACCCTAATCCCAACCCTAACCATAACCCTAACCACAAACTTAACCCTAATACATCCCTAACCCTAATCCCAACTGTAACCACAACCCTAACTTTAGCCCAACCCTAACCCTAGCCCCAACCCTAATCCTAACCCCAACCTTAACCCTATTTTAGCCCAACCTTAACCCTAACTTTAGCTCCAACCTTAACTTTAGCCCAACTCACTTTAGCCCAACTCTAACTGGAAATACATACATTTGTTTTATTTTATTATTTTTACCTGACTAAGGGGATGATAAAGGGGGGTGTTAGGGGTCGAGTTCCCGCTTCTGCACAGGGGGAATCTCGAGCCACCTCCGCTGCAGTCTCCCATTCTTGTCCAGCCGCAGTGGAGTCTGCTCAGCAAAGACGTCGGTCCCAGCATCTTGCTCATTCTCACCCTGTTCTGAGAGTTACTGCTGCTTCTCCAGTCTCTGCCATTAAAGTCAGTGCTGGTCAGCAGCGAGCGGACTTCTCTGGGACTAAGTCCTTGTCTGCACGTACTGAGCATGCCCAGGGTAAGATCTCCCGTTGGAGATCGAGGGTCATGTGCTCAGGCTCTGCAGCACATTCCATTGGTCCTCTTGGCAGGTCTTGGAAGGGCAAAGGTGCTGTGGCCACTTCCTGTGCTGCTGCTATATAAACTGCGCATGACCGCACGGCCATGCGCTAGTATTGTCTTTCAATCGCTAATGTGTGTATGTTGTGAGTGCAAGTCGTCCTTGGATACCCCTACCCTATTGAATGACTGTTCGCGGAAGGTGTATGGCTGCTACCTAGCGCCCGACTTATCCTACAGCACTAGTCACACATTATAGCGTCCAGTTGCTGTGACCGCCAGTACGGCGCCGTGCACTTCCTCTGTGCTTTCCTTACCCAAGCCTGGGTGGTTAGTGGCGTTCGTCAGTGCGGCACTGCATGCACTCTTGTGCCTTAATATTGCTCTTCAGTTTCCTACACACCCAGTTGCGGTGTTGTGCCAGCAAGGGTCTAATCGGACTTTAATCCTAGTTGGGGTTGAGTTCGCTGACTACTTGCTCGCGCTTTAGGTACGGTACCGCGGTCCTGTGCCTTAACAGGATTGCTTCTTTCACGCTGGGTGAGGTTAACCCACGCGTGTATACTTTAGTGTACCGCCATATAGTCTGCTAATTGCTAGCAGCAGGTTTTCACCTGCACGGTGGACCCCGGACTGCGAACGCATCTATACCATCTGTCTTGGTGCGTTCCGCCAGTCCTAACAGAATACTAGCGCCAGGGTCTGGCTAGTAAAATGGCGGACGACCAGCGTTTACAGCGGTACATCCAGCAGCTGGAGGGAAGGTTGGCGGCTCTTGAGCGTTCAACCTCAGCTGTGGATGTTACTGCTGTCGCTGTTCAGGCTGCAAGTGTGGCTGCAGCTACCTTGTCCACTGCCGCTCCTGTACCGACGCTATCTCGCCTCCCGCTACCAGAGAAATTTTCTGGTGACAGTAAGTCCTGTAGGGGTTTCGTGAGTCAGTGCTCAATACATCTCGAGCTTCTGGCCTCTCGTTTCCCTACAGAGCGGGCTAAGGTGGCCTTTATAATTTCCTTATTGTCGGACAGGGCGTTGCAGTGGGCTACGCCGCTGTGGGAGCGTGGCGATCATGTGGTGCAGAGTGCTCCGTTATTCCTGAGCACTCTGAAACAGGTCTTTCTAGGACCTCGTGTCACCCATGACACGGCGCTCCAACTGTTGGCACTGACTCAGGGCTCGTCCTTGGTCAGCCTTTTTGCCGTCCATTTCCGCACTCTAGCATCTGAGCTGGAGTGGTCAGATAAAGCCCTTATCCCTATATTTTGGAGGGGGCTGGCTGACCACGTTAAGGATGCTCTGGCCACTAGGGAGATTCCCGCCACACTGGAAGAGTTAATAACAGTATCTACTCGCATCGACCTCCGTTTTCACGAGCGGAGGTTAGAGCGAGCCCAGTGTAGGCAGAGGTTTCGACTGGCTCCCACCTTCGCCAAACCTTTGGAATCCCCAGTCCAGGCTCCTGAGTTCCAGGAACCTAAGGTGGTGTCACAAGCGGGATCTAAGTCCCAGACCGCTCGTGCACTCCAGGGTTGCCATGTATGCCAACAGTCAGGACATCTTGCCACCAGATGTCATCAGCGGTCGAGGAAACGTCAGCGTCTAGTGGTAGTAGGTGGAGGTGCACTAGATACTGCGACGTTTGCCTCCAAATTGTCCTTTAAGGGGACAATTACCTTTGGCTCATCCTCCCACTCGGTAGACCTCTGCGTGGATTCTGGGGCGGAGGGCAATTTTATGTCTTCTGCCTTCGCCCAACGTCACGCAATACCCCTGGTTATGCTATCTCAACCAGTAACGGTACGAGTGGTGAATGGGTCGACACTCCCCGCACAGATAACACATCACACTATCCCTGTTACTCTGTCCATGTCGCCATCCCATCAGGAGATTATTTCTCTGCTCATCATTCCTGAGGGTATTGATGAGGTCCTGTTGGGGATACCTTGGCTACGGTACCACTCTCCTCACATCGAGTGGTCCTCAGGCAGAATTCTGGGATGGGGTGAATCATGTGGGGGTAGGTGTCACCGAGAGTGCGTTCAGGTTGCTACTACTGAGGTACCCGCAGATCTATCCTCTCTCCCCAAGCAATATTGGTCTTACGCAGACGTGTTCTCCAAAAAGGTGGCAGAGACCCTTCATCGCCCCTATGACTGTCCTATCGATCTCTTGCCTGGTGCGGAGCCTCCCCGGGGTCGAGTTTATCCATTATCTCTCCCGGAGACGGAGGCCATGTCTCAGTACATTCAAGAGAATCTGGCAAGAGGGTTTATCAGGAAGTCAGTGTCACCTGCTGGGGCAGGGTTCTTCTTCGTGCAGAAGAAGAATGGGGAACTACGTCCATGCATAGACTACAGGGGTCTTAACGCTATCACCGTTAAGAACAAGTATCCTTTGCCCTTGATATCCGAGCTCTTCGATAGGCTTCGGGGAGCTAGAGTGTTTACTAAATTAGATCTGCGGGGTGCTTACAACCTGATTCGCATCCGTGAGGGGGACGAATGGAAAACGGCGTTTAACACCAGAGATGGGCACTATGAGTATCTGGTGATGCCCTTCGGGCTCTGTAATGCCCCAGCCGTTTTTCAAGACTTTGTCAACGACATCTTCCGGGATATGCTTTCCACCTCAGTCGTAGTCTATCTGGATGATATTCTCATCTTTTCTCCAGATATTGACTCCCACCGGAGAGATGTTGGCAGAGTCTTCGACCTCCTACGGGCAAACTCTCTTTACGCTAAGTTGGAGAAGTGTATGTTTGAGCAGGAGTCTTTGCCGTTCCTGGGCTATATCATCTCCGCCCAGGGATTGGCTATGGATCCTGCCAAACTACAGGCTGTGATGGACTGGCAAGAGCCCCATTCTCTTAAAGCGGTGCAGCGCTTTATGGGGTTCATTAACTATTACCGCCAGTTCATTCCCCACTTCTCAACTTTGGTAGCTCCCTTGGTAGCCCTCACCAAGAAGGGAGCGAATCCTAAATTGTGGTCGGAAGAGGTCTCCAAGGCCTTCACTTCTATTAAGTCCCACTTTGCTAGCGCTCCCATCTTACATCGTCCCGATGTGGATAAGCCATTCCTAATGGAGGTGGATGCCTCATCCGTTGGTGCTGGAGCAGTCCTCTATCAGAAGGATGCTCAAGGTCGGAAGCATCCATGCTTCTTCTTCTCTAAGACCTTCTCGCCAGCGGAGAGAAACTACTCCATCGGGGATAGGGAGCTGCTAGCAATGAAGTTGGCCTTTTCAGAGTGGAGACATCTTCTGGAAGGTGCGCGGTTTCCCTTCTAGGTTTACACTGACCACAAAAATTTGGTCTACTTACAAACAGCCCAGCGGCTAAATTCTCGCCAAGCCAGATGGTCCTTGTTCTTTTCCCGGTTCCACTTTTCTCTTCATTTTCTCGCCGGGGAGAAGAATATTCGTGCTGATGCTCTCTCTCGCTCCCTTATGTCAACTGAAGAGGAGGAAGAGGAGCCTCGGCTTATTGTTCCTTCTGAGAGCCTGAGAACCGTAGCGCCAGTTTCGCTTGAGTCTGTGCCTCCGGGCAAGACTTTTGTGCCCATTAATTTGCAACCGGAGGTTCTCTCTTGGGCTCATTCGTCCAGAGTGGGTGGACACTTTGGGACAAAGAGGACATCTGAGCTACTGGCGAGGACGTACTGGTGGCCGCATATGGTCTGGGATGTCAGGGATTATATTCTGGCGTGTGTCTCCTGCGCCAAAAATAAATCTCCGCGTCAAAGGCCAGCTGGGTTGCTCTATCCCTTGCCGGTGGCAGATAGGCCCTGGGAGATGGTCGGGATGGACTTTGTCGTGGGTTTGCCCAAGTCTCGCGGCTGTACCATCATTTGGGTCATCACCGATCATTTCTCGAAAATGGTGCATTTGGTGCCGCTACCATGGTTACCTTCTGCACGGGCCTTGGCTGCGTTGTTCATTAAGCACATCTTCCGCCTACATGGTATGCCTGACAAAATTGTCAGTGACCGGGGTCCCCAGTTTGCGTCTCGGTTCTGGAGAGAGCTGTGTCGTCTTCTCAGTATTGAGTTGAATCTCTCTTCCGCTTATCATCCCGAGACGAATGGGTTGGTAGAGAGGGCCAACCAGACCTTGGTCACATACCTGCGACATTTTGTTTCAGCCAGGCAGGATGACTGGGCATCCTTGCTATCATGGGCAGAGTTTGCGCTGAACAACGCCGTAGCCGACTCCACTGGACAAACCCCATTCCTCCTCAACTATGGTCAGCATCCACGGGTACCTGTGCCTATGCCCGTGTCTTCCGCAGACTCCAGGGTGGCAGACTGGGCTGTGGAGGCACGGGATATTTGGGACCGCACTCAGGATGCCATTCGGGCCTCTAAGGAGAGAATGAGGTCCTCCGCCGATACTCATCGGCGCCCCGCTCCGACCTTTGCTCCTGGCGACTTGGTGTGGCTCTCCGCCCGTAACATCAGGCTGCGAGTTGAGTCCACTAAATTTGCTCCTCGCTACTTGGGTCCCTTCAAGGTCCTCGAACAGGTTAATCCTGTGGTCTACCGTCTGGCCCTTCCTCCACGCCTTGGTATCACCGACACCTTTCATGTGTCCCTCCTTAAGCCCGTATACATGTCCCGGTTTTCTGAGTCATCTGCCGGGACATCGGGTTCGTCTACGGACGATTTCGAGGTGAACGCTATCTTGGGGTGCAAGATGGTACGTGGCAAAAAAATTTTTTGGGTGGACTGGAAGGGTTACGGCCCTGAGGATAGGTCCTGGGAGCCTGCTGAGCACATTCGGGCTCCGCAGCTCATTGCTGCCTTCGAGCGTAGCGAGGCCCAAGGAGGGGGGGCCCTAGGAGGGGGGGGTAATGTTAGGGGTCGAGTTCCCGCTTCTGCACAGGGGGAATCTCGAGCCACCTCCGCTGCATTCTCCCATTCTTGTCCAGCCGCAGTGGAGTCTGCTCAGCAAAGACGTCGGTCCCAGCGTCTTGCTCATTCTCACCCTGTTCTGAGAGTTACTGCTGCTTCTCCAGTCTCTGCCATTAAAGTCAGTGCTGGTCAGCAGCGAGCGGACTTCTCTGGGACTAAGTCCTTGTCTGCACGTACTGAGCATGCCCAGTGTAAGATCTCCCGTTGGAGATCGAGGGTCATGTGCTCAGGCTCTGCAGCACATTCCATTGGTCCTCTTGGCAGGTCTTGGAAGGGCAAAGGTGCTGTGGCCACTTCCTGTGCTGCTGCTATATAAACTGCGCATGACCGCACGGCCATGCGCTAGTATTGTCTTTCAATCGCTAATGTGTGTATGTTGTGAGTGCAAGTCGTCCTTGGATACCCCTACCCTATTGAATGACTGTTCGCGGAAGGTGTATGGCTGCTACCTAGCGCCCGACTTATCCTACAGCACTAGTCACACATTATAGCGTCCAGTTGCTGTGACCGCCAGTACGGCGCCGTGCACTTCCTCTGTGCTTTCCTTACCCAAGCCTGGGTGGTTAGTGGCGTTCGTCAGTGCGGCACTGCATGCACTCTTGTGCCTTAATATTGCTCTTCAGTTTCCTACACACCCAGTTGCGGTGTTGTGCCAGCAAGGGTCTAATCGGACTTTAATCCTAGTTGGGGTTGAGTTCGCTGACTACTTGCTCGCGCTTTAGGTACGGTACCGCGGTCCTGTGCCTTAACAGGATTGCTTCTTTCACGCTGGGTGAGGTTAACCCACGCGTGTATACTTTAGTGTACCGCCATATAGTCTGCTAATTGCTAGCAGCAGGTTTTCACCTGCACGGTGGACCCCGGACTGCGAACGCATCTATACCATCTGTCTTGGTGCGTTCCGCCAGTCCTAACAGGGGGTTTATTTACTATTTTTTTTATTTTGATCACTGTGATCACATCAGAGGAGAGAAAAATTAAATGGAAAATCAGACTTTTTTTCTGCGGTCGCCGTTATACCATTAATAACAGCGATCGCAACACTGGAGATCGCGTCCTGAATCATGTTCTCTGGAGTCTCAGCTACCCCCAGAGAAATTCCGACTCTGGGGGGGCGCTATAAATTATTTCTCAGCGCCATTAAAAAGTGGTGCTGAGGCGTTAGTACCCTTAATTGCTGCCATTAAAAGGCGTATAGGTGGTCATTAGGGGGTTAAATGAGTTAATTTTTTTATAAATAGTATCAGCTACAATGGCTTTTCATAGTTGACCCTTTGAAAGCAAATAATGGCTAGGTTTTTTTTTAATCTTCAATGTGGAGAAAGGCCTTAGCTGATAAATCTAATAAATGGTATACTAAGTAGAATTCATTCTGCAACCACAAGAATCCATGAGGTCTAATTGCACATTCTCTGTGTGATATAGAGCACCACTCATAATAAAGGCTCATTCACACATCTGATTTTTCTATGCACAAGAGAAATGGACCAATTAGTCTGATCAGGCTTTGATCACCAATTGATCAGAGTGTGGTCAGAGTGTTATCCATTTTTCAAATATGTGGATTAATTAAAAAAAAGTTTTCCACCTCTTCATTCTGACAGTCCGTGAAAACTGGACTACACTCAGAGGTCATCGGAGCGCGATCCGGTTTTCTGATCTTGATCCTACCCTTGGATCAAAATCTGACATGACTCTACAAAAAATCATGGACTAGTGACTGGCCCCATAGACACAGGTGCGAGTGCTATTCGTAAAAAAAACACAAATAGCACTTGTATGTGAAAAAAACATCTGAATGAATCCTTAAAAGTTTTCAGTCACAGCTTGGAAATACTTTCAATCTTGGTTTGATAATTTTTAATTAAAAATTGAACCAAGAAAGATGCCAAATATTGTCAAAAAAATGAAATATAAATAGGAACAATTGTTATCTTTTATGGTATATATTTCATCCATCTGCTGCATTTATCTCTGTAATGCCTGCACCCTGACTTCCATCTTTGCCAGCCTGTATTTTATGGTATGCATTTCATTCATCTGAGTTTTTTCCCTGAAGCCGTAAGGTCATCATCTCGCTTGCTCAAAGAGTTTTTGTCTCTGCAAGCGTGTTTGTTTGTCTCTGCATTTTATTGTCTCCTACTGTATTAATTCAGCTGATTGATTGTTAGCAAGTAAAATTAGTGTTAGATCTAAGAACAAACCTTCCTATATATTTAGACATAGCTAAGGGGAAGGCGCTTGTACAGATTTTATCCAAGTGCCATATTTTCTAAGTGCCAGGGCAGTTAAACATGGGAGTTGGACATGGCAGGAGACAGGTAAGACATTCAAACAAACTTGTGTCTAGGTCACTTGTATTGCAAAATGACTTCACTGTATGTATTTATATCATCTCTGCTCTAACTGCTGCAGTCACTAACTGCGATCGTCCTTTCACACACTATGGGCACTCCATCCATATCAGCCCCTCTTTCCTCTCCTATGTACAGCTCTTATGTCCTTTTCACAACTAAGGGTACCGTCTCACAGTGGCACTTTTGTCGCTACGACGGTACGATCCATGACGTTCCAGCGATATCCATAAGATATCGCTGTGTCTGACACGCAGCAGCGATCAGGGACCCTGCTGAGAATCGTATGTCGTAGCAGATCGTTTGGAACTTTCTTTCGTCACTGGATCTCCCGCTGTCATCGCTGGATCGGTGTGTGTGACACCGATCCAGCGATGCGTTCGCTTGTAACCAGGGTACACATTGGGTTACTAAGCGTAGGGCCGCGCTTAGTAACCCGATGTTTATCCTGGTTACCATCGTAAATGTAAAAAAAACAAACACTACATACTTACCTTCAGCTGTCTGTCCCTTGCCGTCTGCTTCCCGCACTGACTGACTGCCGGACGTAAAGTGAAAGCAGAGCACAGCGGTGATGTGCTGTGCTTTCACTTTACGGCCGGCAGTCAGTCAGTGCGGGAAGCAGACGGCAAGGGACAGACACCGGAATGTAAGTATGTAGTGTTTGTTTTTTTTTATGCTGGTAACCAGGGTAAACATCGGGTTACTAAGCGCGGCCCTGCGCTTAGTAACCCGATGTTTACCCTGGTTACCCGGGGACCTCGGCATCGTTGGTCGCTGGAGAGCTGTCTGTGTGACAGCTCTCCAGCGACCACACAACGACTTACCAACGATCACGGCCAGGTCGTATCGCTGATCGTGATCGTTGGTAAATCGTATAGTGTAACGGTACCCTAAAGCTGCACAGACTCATTCACTCCCACCATACAACACAAGAGAAGCTCTCCCAAATCATTTAACCATCTGCTCACTCTCTCTTTTCTACTTCTCTTAGACAAAGGAGATAGCTCTCTTTATCCAGGCCCTTCTTGTATTAGTAAGTTTAACTCCTCCCCTGCTGCACTGAGAAACCCAATGGATCTCATTAATGTTCCTTGCATGCGTTCTGTCTCTTTTAACTGCACCCTCTGGAACTCACGGTCAGCCTGTAACAAACTCTCTGACAACTATGACTGTTTCCTTCCAAATTCCTTAGCCTTCTGGCTCTTATTGAAACCTGGATTCAGCAGTCAGATACCACCGTCACTGCTGCTCTGCTCTCTCGTATGGTGGTCTACATTGTTCACATACCGCCAGATCTGAGAACAGACCAGGTGGAGGTGTTGGTCTGCTCCTTGCAACAAAATGTACTTTTCAGTTTATCCACCCAGTATCCTAACTTATCTTCCCTTCTTTTGAGGTCCACTTTGTTACCTTCTCCCTGCGAGTAGCGGTTGTGTATCGCCCTCCTGGCCTCTCTTGTCAGTTCCTGGATCATTTTGCCACCTAGCTGCCACATTTTCTATCCTGTGACATCCCCACTCTCATCATAGGAGACTTTAGCATCCCCATTGGTGATCTCTTCTCCCCTTCTCCCACTCACCTTTTATCTCCAACCTCTTCCTTTACTAACTTTTCTAAGCATGAAGATGGGTACACTCTGGACCTGATCTTCTCCTGACTCTGTTCAGTGGATTTTATTAACTCCCCTCTCCCGCTCTCTAACCACAACCTTTTTTTTATTCTCTGTCAAGAACTGTTACACCGCTTAGGACCCCTCCATTTATAGAAATATATACAGTTGTGCTCAAAAGTTTACATACCCTGGCAGAATTTTTGCTTTCTTGGCCTTTTTTTTTAGAGAATATGAATGAAAACACCAACACTTTTTCTCCACTCATGATTAGTGGTTGGGTTAAGCCATTTATTGTCAAATTACTGTGTTTTCTCTTTTTAAATCATAATGACAACCCTAAACATCCAAATGACCCTGATCAAAAGTTCACATACCCTGGTGATTTTGGCCTGATAACATGCTCAGAAGTTTACTCAGATGGGTTTGAATGGCTACTAAAGGTAACATCCTCACCTGTGACCTGTTGGCTTGTAATCAGTGTGTGTCCATAAAAGCTGAGTGAGTTTCTGGGATCCAGACAGACTCTTGCATCTTTCATCCAGCCACTAACTTTTCTAGATTGTGAGTCATGGGGAAAGCAAAAGATTCTTTGAAATGCACTACCCAGGACATTTTGATTAATTCACAATGTCCACAGTTTTAAGCATGGCCTAAAAACACATTTCTTTAGAATCACTTCACTTATCGAACTATCCCCAATTTACCTATACAAAATTTCTTCTAAGGGTACCGTCACACAGTGAAATTTTGATCGCTACGACGGCACGATTCGTGACGTTCGAGCGATATATCCGTGACGTTCGAGCGATATCGCAATGTCTGACACGCTCCTGCGATCAGGAACCCCGCTGAGAATCGTACGTCGTAGCAGATCGTTTGAAACTTTCTTTCGTCGTTTAGTGTCCCGCTGTGACGGCATGATCGCATGGTGTAACATATATCGTATACGAAGTGCGCATAGTAACAACGGCTTCTACATCGCACATACGTCATGAAATTATCGCTCCAGCGTCGTAGATTGCAAAGTGTGACAGCAGTCTACGACGCTGGAGCGATATTGTTACGACGCTGGAGCGTCACGGATCGTACCGTTGTAGCGATCAAAATTTCACTGTGTGACGGTACCCTAAGTCAAGGCCTTCATAGTATCTGTTCCCACCCTCCATGTACTTAATAGCCATCTGTGTCTATATTTGTAGACACACTGGCTGGTGACTGGTTCATGCTGTATTATGTGAGTACCCTATTTGTTTTATTGATGGCTGGACCGTACACAACAAACTTTTTTTTTTACCATTTACCTTTCGTGTCTTCCCTATTTCCTCATAGATTGTAAGCTCGTGAGCAGGACTCTCACTAAACTTGGTATCTGTGTTATGTTATTTTATATTGTACAAGTCCCCTCCAAAAATAAAGTGCTCGGAATATGTTGGCGCTACAGAAAAGAAATATTATTATTTATCTTTTTCAACGACTTATTATAGTGTAGTATGCGGAGTGAGACAGGACATGGAGTGCCATGTCTGGGAATGGTAAGTGGAAGTGGAGCGAAATGTGTATCTGAGGTCTTTTTTGTTCTATTTCACAAGACAGGGTGGTGGGTTATTAGGAAATGACTGCATTCCTGACATTAACATACAGATAGCAGCACAATGAGGTGTGTGAAATGTGGCAGGGCAGGGGGGGCTGGAGCATGAGAAACAAAGTGCATCCTGTCTGCCGTCTCAATCGTAATCCTAGGTGGAGATCTCGACCTTATTTTATTACAAAGAATACAGATTCGTCTGAAAGAGAAACCTGAGAACTTCAGGTGAAGTTTTTGTCTCATTGCTAAGTTTTAAGCCGTAATTAAACTATTTGCTGCAATTATGTATTCAGGAAGTTTGGGTGAAGACCGAAGGAAGCTTGGAATCAGTCAAGAATTACCAGCGGTGCCGCTGGGATTTAATAGTTATCACTTGTAATAAAGTTACAGCCGGCTATCCGTATAAGTCACCAAGCCCCCAATTTTAGGCAGGATGGACTGATGTCTCCTACCATTGCCTGATGTTGAGCTACTTAAGAAATTTGGAAGAAACTTCTGTTACTCGTAGATATTTTTTGGATAATATTCATATAATATTTGCTTCATTATATTGATCTTTTCATTCCAACAGTTGACATACACTTACAGTACAATTATGTTGATGGTCCAGTTTAAGACCCCCCAAAGACATTAGACTACTGTCAACCAAACCTGCCGATATTGTCGGGCTCGTTCGACAGTCTATGTATGGGAGCCCTAGACAGATGACGTTGAGGGAGTAACCCCAACCAGGTTTTTGCTACCTAATCTGAGAACAGCATAATAGAAGATCAGAGACCCTGATTCCAGCGATGTGTCACTAAGGGTACCGTCACACAGTGGCATTTTGATCGCTACGACGGCACGATTTGTGACGTTCCAGCGATATATCTGTGACGTTCCAGCGATCTCGCAGTGTCTGACACGCTCCTGCGATCAGGGACCCCGCTGAGAATCGTACGTCGTAGCAGATCGTTTGAAACTTTTTTTCGTCGTCTAGTGTCCCGCTGTGGCGGCATGATCGCATGGTGTAACAAAGGTGTGCACGATATTGTATCGATGCGCGCATAGTAACCAACGGCTTCTACATCGCAAACACGTCATGAAATTATCGCTCCAGCGTCGTACATTGCAAAGTGTGACCGCAGTCTACGACGCTGGAGCGATATTGTTACGATGCTGGAGCGTCACGAATCGTGCCGTTGTAGCGATCAAAATGCCACTGTGTGACGGTACCCTTACTGTAGTTTTTATAAAATCATTATTGTGTCAACCGGAGATTATCAGTAGAGGACTAGTAAACTGCTGCCATGTAGTCCAACCCTGCCCCCACCACTGATTGGCAGCTTTCTACTTATGCACAGTATTTACAGAAATCTGCCAATCAGTGGTGTGGGCGGGGTTATACAGAGCTCAGCATCCAGTGACCCGCTAGATGTGCAGCAGATAAAATAATGTTTAATCAGAACCGCAACAAACAGTAAAATATGTCATACATTGCTGGAATCAGGGTCTCTGCTCCTCCTTCATGCCGTTTTCTGATCGGGTATCAAAAACTTCATGATATAAACTCTTGATAGACGCAGCCAACTTTTGTTTTCGCGTTTTTACTTTTTCATCTCTTTTTGTCAAATAGACATTCTTTTTTTATCTTTGCAATTGCTTAGACGTATGAGGGCTTGTCTTTTGTGGGACGAGTTATAAATGCGAATCACACTATTCATTTTACCACATATTGTAATGTAAAATGGTTAAAAAAAAATCCAAGTGTGGTGAAATGGTGAAGAAAAAAAAAAAAAAAATTGGTACTTTGTAAAAAAAAAAAATGTTCCATTGTTAGTCCCCTTAGGGAACTTGAACCTGCGATCGTTTGATCACTTGTACTATATAAAGATATACCACAGTATTGCGGTTTATAGTAAAAAGGACAGTCTCCAATTTATCTAGCCACAATCTATACATCAGGCACGGCTGTCATAGAAATCACATCATGGGGGGTCCGAAGGGGGTCCGAACTAACGACCAAACACTGCTGATAGAGGCATCTGCCCTGTCTGGAGGCTGATCCACACTAAAGGCCTTTCAGGGAAACTTCAACCCTCAGGCGAAAGATTTCATTTTGCCACTTTCTGATGCATCGGTGGTTTGGGGACTTCCTTGGCTACATGCTCCATTTACTGATTGGTCGTCCAACCAAATATCTCAGTGGAGACCATTTTGTTTTCAAAATGAAATTGCTTCCAAGCTCTAACTCAACCACCTTGTATTCTGCCTCCACTTTCTCCAACTTACCTGCTCCATACCAGGATTTTGCAGACATCTTTTCCAAGCTGAAGGCCAAAATTCAAGCTCCACATCGACCATTTATCTGCGCCATACCTCTTGTTCCAGGTACTAAACCACCCAGAACGTGAGGCTATCTTCTATCACTGAGACTGAAGCTTTACAATAATGGGAGTTTAGAAAGGGCGGACACAACAAAAATTGATTTAATTTAGCTTTCTCCCTTTGTTCGTTCACTTTACTGTATATATTGTGTATAGAAATATACATGTATAATTGATTTCCTCATCTGTGCTTTTTCCTACGAGGAGACGTGAGGAGGGGGAACGTGTGGAGAAGAGAAGGAGCAGATGGCAGATTCAGGTGGTGAGGAATTAATGACAAAACATCTTAGCAGACAGGCCCTCTCCTCACACTGATTAAATAAGGGGGATTTCTGCTCGGAGAGCCAGCTGGCAGGCAGAACGAAACACCCTCCAGCTAAAAACACACATTAATATGGACACATTAGGCAAATATTCTTAACGGCCAAGTCTCCAGGGTCAAGATATGTTTTGGGGCTTCCATTAAATTGTTATGGCTTGCACACAGTTAACCCAATGCTGCCCGTTCAGGGGTTTTTTTTTTCTTCATTTTCGCTATTCTTTGTCCTTTTACTATAAATGCAAAGAGAGGAAAACCAGCTTACTCCTTCTATTTTAATGCCTTATTTTTTTTGCCTTGTATGCAACACTTTTTTTGGCATTTGGAATTATCAGGCCTTAAGCTCACTTTTCAGAAAACTTCCATGATACATCATCTTTGTTACTCTATACAATATTGGTGAATCACAACCAGACAATATAGGTTCACAGCTGTGTTTGGGTGCAGAGACCACCCTCATATACCCAATATACTGTGTAGTCATAATAGTAACGCATGCTCAAGGAGACATCTGCCAAGCATACCCGTATACAATACAATACAGTATCCTTTGGTTGGTTGATTTTTTCCTGCTAATATTGAAGAACTAAGCATTATTTATTAATTGTACCTGATTGGTAAATGTCCCCATACATATTAGACAAATATCAGCAGACTTGACTGACAGTCTAATGGGTATTGGGCCTCTTCAGAGACAAGTAGATCAATGTATAAGAATTGGACGTGTGGTTCATAACTCTTTATTTCTACAGCTATAGCACAACCCCTGATAAATAATGTCTGGTGAGAGAAGGATCCGCCATGTCTGATTTCTGATTGCTCTTGGTGAGATAAGCCACCGCCAGAGGAGTCTGGCAGCGGCTCTCTCATAGAGGACACAGGAGCGAGCGCTCCTGTGTATGGCAGTCGGGTGAGATAGCTTAGCCTAACTATCGCTCTGCTGACAGCTATCTAGTGTACACCGATAGCCCGCTTGTTCTCTATTTTCCTGTTTCTATATTGTTATAAAAGGGTACAATGTAAAATCACGCAATGAATGACTTGTAGAGAGAGTTTATAACCCAAATCTGCTGGTTTTACATGATTACGGCAGGGCCGTATTTGCCACTAGGCACTTGAGGGCACGTGCCTAGGGCGGGGACGATGCGGGGAGGCAGCACCTGAGCAAGGTCACCATTTAGCAGTGCTAAATGGGTGTGGTTGGGACGTGGATATGGGTGTGACTAGTTGTGAAATGGGTGTGGTCAGAGGCGTGGCCTAAAATTTGCCTTTATACCTCTTTCCCTTCTTCAAAAGTTGGGAGGTATGGTACCACATTTGCCAGATCACGGCAAGTGTCACAAATCCCATGGGGAACGAATGAGGCCAAACGTAGTGTGGCCGTAAGTGATCCATTACACGGCAGATGCAGAAAAACTGCCCGACCTGCTGCAAAAGGCTACTTTCACATCAGCGATTCTTGCCAAAGTCTATGCCGATAGTGTCATACTCACCAATGGGGGAGGCAGCACTAAAAGTGCCGAGGGCAGCAGAAACTCTAAATACGGCCCTGGATTTCGGAGAAAAAGACCTTGTATATTGGTGGTGATGTGGTGTGAAAAGATTATGGGATGCCAAGAATATCTGTTGGGTTGAACTGATAAAAGCTTTTTGTATTTAGGCTCTTCAGAACCTTGCGTTAAAAAGTTAAAGTGTCAGATGCAGCTAAACACTAGCAAGTGGGTTCATTTGGTTACTTGTAACGGCTGATATTGAGTCGCTGTACACATGCATCCGACACCGTGATGGACTTGAGGCCTGCAGATTCTTTCTTACCAACAGTAACTGGGATGGCCCTATGTGTGACCTTATATTACTCCAATACATTTTGACTCATAACTTTTTTGCTTTCTGAGATGTTTTTTATTTGCAGCAGTGTGGCACTGCAATGGGGGCAGCCTGTGCGCCCTCTTTTGCTAACCTCTTCCTGGGATTCTGGGAGAGGGGCATTTTTGGGGGAGAGGGTGCCCAGACCGCAGACAAAGTGCAGTGCTGGTTACGGTATATAGACGACCACTTTATCATCTGGTAGGGTAGCGAACAACAACTACAGTGTTTTATGGATGGTCTAAATTTCAACATATTGAACATCAGATTGACATATAAATACAGCAGTACCGAGGTGGAATTTCTGGACATCAAAATAATAGTTGATAGACACTTCCAATTACAGATGGATGTTTACTGAAAGCCCACTTCGGTCAACTCGCTGTTGCATGCATGCTCTAGTCATCCAAGTGCCACTATTAGGGCCATCCCAGTGGGTCAATTTTTGAGGATGAGATGCATTTGCTCATCAGAAGAGGGATCCGAATATCAGGCCGAAGATTTGAAGGAGAGGTTTCAGATGCGTGAGTACAGCAATAAATGTGTTAGGCGGGGCTACATGCGGGCAAAAAGGAGTAGTCGTGCTGTGCTTTTACATTCCCAGACAAGGACTAAAAAAGAACAGGACCAAATTAGATTTAGGGTACCGTCACACTATACCATTTTGATCGCTACGACGGTACGATTCGTGACGTTCCAGCGATATCGTTACGATATCGCTGTGTCTGACACGCAGCAGCGATCAGGGATCCTGCTGAGAATCGTACGTCATAGCAGATCGTTTAGAACTTTCTTTCATCGCTGGATCTCCCGCTGTCATCGCTAGATCGGTGTGTGTGACACCGATCTAGCGATCTAGTGATGCGATCCAGCGATGCGTTCGCTTGTAACCAGGGTAAACATCGGGTTACTAAGCGCAGGGCTGCGCTTAGTAACCCGATGTTTACCCTGGTTACAAGCGTAAAACTAAAAAACAAACAAACAGCACATACTTACATTCTGGTGTCCGTCAGGTCCCTTGCCGTCTGCTTCCCGCACTGTGACTGCCGGCCGTAAAGTGAAAGCAGAGCACAGCGGCTGTGCTTTCACTTTCACTTTACGGCCGGCAGTCAGTGAGTGCGGGAAGCAGACGGCAAGGGACCTGACGGACACCAGAATGTAAGTATGTGCTGTTTGTTTTTTTTTAGTTTTACGCTTGTAACCAGGGTAAACATCGGGTTACTAAGCGCGGTCCTGCGCTTAGTTACCCAATGTTTACCCTGGTTACCCAGGGACCTCGGCATCGTTGGTCGCTGGAGAGCTGTCTGTGTGACAGCTCCCCAGCGACCACACTACGATTTACCTACGATCACGGCCAGGTCATATCGCTGGTCGTGATCGTAGGTAAATCGTATAGTGTGACGGTACCCTTATATCAACATTTAATGGACAATGGGTACAAATGAAAGAATGTCTCCAATGCCATTGGAACGTCCTGCAGGCTGACCCTGTTTTATCAGGCTTTTTATCTAAATAGCCTCTGATGATGGCAATGAGAAGAGATATCCTTGTTCACAGCCACTATGTTCAGTAACTAAAAACTTTTTCAATTCCCGCGGCCCACCACAGGGATATTTTCCCTGTGGGAAATGCATGGTCTGCATGAATATTCTGCGAACTACTACCTTCACCTCTGCCGATGGTACTAGGGACTTCCTCATTAAGCACCATATTACATGTGCTACTGCACAGGTGATATGCTATGCTACATGTGGCTGTTCAAAAATATATGTTGGCTTAACATCACGCCAACTTAGGATACGTACGCGAGAGAATGTACGGGATAGCAGCAGCCACAGCTACGGATCTGACTATGTTAAAAACAATACCAACGCACTATAAAGTATTTCACCAAAGCAATCCCAAATCATTCATGGTTAGAGGAATACAACATGTTCAGTGTGGGATCCGAGGTGGTGATATCAAGCGCCTGTTAGCTCAAAAAGAGTGCAGATGGATTACTATTTTGGGGACTATGTCTCCTAATGCTCTTAATGAATCACAAGGGTTTGCTTCCTATAAGATAATTTATACCATATACTTTTTCTCTTTTTGTCCATGCTGCTTTCCTGCCATTTGATGATTTTATGGCTCTTATCATTTTGTATTTTTATCTTTGTGTATTTACTGTTCCTTTCTGTTTCTTTAGTGACTAATTCTATGAATTTTTGCCTATTATATCTATACGTTTTCAAGCTGTATCCTCGATATGGATGAAGAAGAACAAAATCCCCCCTTTTTTCCATGGACATCTTATTCAAGCTTTTTTCCAACATTAAGAATAGATACCGTATGTTATGGATTCTTTTTGGACTGAACGAGTGGACTAAATAATATAATACTGTAATATTAATGGACTTTGCCTCTTTCGCTCATGTTTTTATATTGTCTTTTTTCCTGTAATGATGTTAATTGGATCCATAAATAAAGGCGTTCAATTGATATTTAATGTGCTCCACATTTGGAAGCATGTCATTTAGAAAAATGCATGACCAGTTTATATGACCGCTGTTTTGCACTAGAAACGAACCTTCATATTTTGAAACTATGTCTTGACTCTATTTGGATGTGTGGGGTTCCCTCTTGTCTGCTCTCTGGGGCACGCCGACATTGTCTTTCATGTGCCTGGTTGCGTGGTGACGGCTAGGCACCGGCCGGCCCATGTGATCAGGCCTCGGCTGGTGGTGTCGGTTGGTGGCTCAGTGGCTGCGCGCCTGCGCAGTAGGTTCATCCTGATTGGTCTCTCCTGATCAGATGATTGGAGAGACCGGATACAAATAGAGGGACATACAAATAGAGGGACATCTGACTTCTTAAGCCACGCCCTCTGAGGAAGGAAAAACTTACCGAAATGTACGTCGGGGAGTGAGTCCCGGGACACGCACCTTGCACAATGATGGGTAATTATATTTAACTATATGGCAGCCCGATTCTAAAGAATCGGGAGTCTAGAATCTATATATACTTGAAATTCGGCAGGAGCTTGAAGAGCAACGTCACTGGGCCCGCCTCCACGCAGTAGAAACTTGCTGTGAGGTAAAAATTCAAAAATCACACCAAAATGGCGGGCGGAGTGTGTCACAGTACGGCACGTTTCTGATTGGTCGCTCGCAGCAGGCGGCAACCAATCAGACACTGGACACTGTTGACGTCACTTATCTCCGGACATTAGCTCCGGACATTAGCTCCGGACATTAGCTCCGGACATTAGCTCCGGACAAAGCCACGGAAGTTGGCACAAATTGCAGGAAGTAGTATTCTAGGCAATTATATATTAGATCATCTTTGTTATTTACTGTACCTACTGCGGCATTTAAGATGGGTGGTATTTTGGAGTCGTTTTATTGGGGTCATGTTATTGTGACGTGTCAGTGATCATTAGCATCTATTTAGGTATTTATTTATTTACTAGATGGTGGCCTGACTCTAACGCATCGGGTATTCTAGAATATGCATGTCCACGTAGTATATAGTACAGTCACGTAGTATATTGCCCAGCCACGTAGTATATAGCACAGTCACGTAGTATATTGCCCAGCCACATAGTATATTGCCCAGCCACGTAGTATAATGCCCAGCCACGTAGTATATAGCACAGTCACGTAGTATATTGCACAGCCACGTAGTATATTGCCCAGTCACGTAGTATAATGCCCAGCCACGTAGTATATTGCCCAGTGACGTACTATATTGCCCAGCTATGTAGTATATTGCCCAGCTACGTAGTATATTGCCCAGTGACGTAGTATATTGGCCAGCTACATAGTATATTGCCCAGTGAGGTAGTATATTGCCCAGCCGCGTAGTATATTACCCAGTCACGTAGTATGTAGTATATTGCCCAGCCACATAGTATATTGCCCAGCCACGTAGTATATTGCCCAGTTACGTAGTATAATGCCCAGCTACGTAGTATATTGCCCAGCCACGTAGTATATTGCCCAGTAACATAGTATATTGCCCAGCCACGTAGTATATTGCCCAGTCACATAGTATATTGCCCAGTCACGTAGTATATTGCACAGCCCACATAGTATAAAGCACAGCCCATGTAGTATATTGCACAGCCCACGTAGTATATAGCAATGTGGGCATCATATCCCTGTTAAAAAAAGAATTAAAATAAAAAATAGTTATATACTCACCTTCCGGAGAGAAGCAGTTACCGACGCTGAGTCCTTGCGCGCTCCGGTCTGAAGAGTGCATTGCAGTCTCGCGAGATGATGACGTAGCGGTCTCGCGAGACCGCTACGTCATCATCTCGTGAGATCGCAGCATGGACCAGTTACCGGAGCGTCACGATGGGGAAAGGCCTGTTGTGGATCCGAGGGGCCGACGGACGGTGAGTATATAATGATTTTTTATTATTTTTAACATTAGATCTTTTTACTATTGATGCCGCATAGGCAGCATCAATAGTAAAACGTTGGTCACACAGGGTTAATAGCAGCGTTAACCGAGTGCGTTACACCACGGCATAGCGCGGTCGGTTAACGCTGCCATTAACCCTGTGTGAGCAGTGATCGGAGGGGAGTATGGAGGGGGCACTGACTGCGGGGAGTAAGGAGCGGCCATGTTGTCGCCGGACTGTGCCCATCGCTGATTGGTCGTGGCTGTTTTGCCGCGTCCAATCAGCGACTTGGATTTCCATGATAGGCAGAGGCCGTGACCAATGAATATCTGTGACAGACAGACAGACGGAAGTGACCCTTAGAGAATTATATAGCAGATAATTCTAATGGATTCTTAATATCCCGACTCAACCAGCCAACTGCCTGATAATGACACTTTATCTGGAGCAGCAAATTTACCTATTACTTACCCTCTGTGCTTTGGAATTGTGGCCTGCACTCACTAATTTTTTGTCACTAACCCAGAGTCTATATTTCCTTACATTCCTTACATCTCTTGCTCTGAATGTTGCTTTTTAAACTTTTTAGATTTATTGTGTGATTAATTGGTTGAAATAAAGTTCTTACATTTTTGATAACTAGCATTGACTCAGTTTTCTCTTATTATGCAATATAATTTTGAGTCGCTTTTTTTCACAATGGGCAATTAGCATATCGATTCAAATAAGTGCATCCTATTATCTATCGTTAAGAATGATTTGGAGAATATATATAAACTATTCATTTGGTAAAGTGTGGTTGGAGAAGATTAGGTCACCTGTAACACTGTTCTACAGCCAAAGTGGTTCAGAGACAAAAACAATTGAACTTAAATAATTTTGTGGTGCTGAAAATGAATATGATGCTTAAATTTAATAAATGGCTCTAATTGTCAAGATCCAGAGGAGGTTGTAATTAGTTAAAAGGAACCTGTCAGCAGAATTGTGCACAGTAACCTACAGACAGTGTCAGGTCGGTGCCGTTATGCTGAATAAAATGATACCTTGGTTGATTAAATCCATCTTGTGTTTGTTTCTTAATCTTTATTTTCATTTTTGTGTTAATGATATCCTCATGTTCTAAGGCGGGGTTGGTGTATGTGGTGCTCTGAATAGATATTCATAATGCAGACCGCTGACAGTGTTTTTTGTGCGGATTTCACCTGCGGATTCCTATTGAGTAACAGGTGTAAAACGCTGCGGAATCCGCACAAAGAATTGACATGCTGCAGAAAATACAATGCAGCGTTTCTGAGCGGTATTTTCCGCACCATGGGCACAGCGGATTTGGTTTTCCATAGGTTTACAAGGTACTGTAAACGTGATGGAAAACTGCTACAAATCCGAAGCGGCCAATCCGCTGCGGATCCGCAGCCAAATCCACACCGTGTACACATAGCCTAATTCTAACCCTAACCCTAACCCTAATTGCAACCCTAACCCTAATTGCAACCCTGACCCTAATTGCATCACAGTGATCAAAACGATTCTGGAATGAATCTGCTGGCTGGCAGATTCAGTGGGCGCACTGAGCACGCGTTTGCCATTTTGGAAGATGGTGGCACCCAAGCAGAAGGCGGACGGACACCGGGAGGGGCACCGGTGGTCGGTAAGTATGGGGGGATGGGATCGGAGCATGGGGGTGGGATCGAAGCACGAGGGAGCAGACAGGAGGATAGAGGGGAGCGGAGGACAGTATAGGACAGGATGGAGGGGAGGAGATCAGTGGCGGTGGCAGATCATGGTCTCCAGCCATGGCTGATAATATTGCAGCATTGGCCATGGCTGGATTGCAATATTTCACTAATTTTCATTGGTGAAATATTACGATTACTTTGATTGAAAGTGAAAAGTCACTTTCAACAGCCAATCAAAGCGATCGTAGCCACAGGGGGGTGAAGCCACCCCCCTGGGCTGAAGTACCACTCCCCCTGTCCCTGTAGGTCAGGTGAAATTACAGTTAACACTTTCACCCGATCTGCAGGAACGTGATCATTCTGTGACACAGCATATGCATCACAGGTCGGATTGGCACCGACTTTCAAGACACATACGCTGTGCCACAGGTCGGGAAGGGGTTAAAGATGGTTGCACTTTCACTTGGTCTTCAGGGTGGATACAAAAAGTAGTGCTACTTTCTGTGTGAGTGGGATAGTCATGCAAGAGAAAATCAATAGAATAAGAGACTGGCCTCTGTGACATTCACTTCAGCCAGAGAGTAACTGCATGTCCTGCATCCAGCACTTGTTGACCCACATAAGATTTTGTTACCATCATTGCATATCAAGTTGGGCCTAATGAAGAACTTTGTAAACCAATTAATAAAAATGCAAAAATCATTCAAGTATCTCATTCGTACATTGCCAAGGTTGAGTGATGCAAAGAAAAAGAAAGGAGTCTTGGAGTATTGGACGTCAGATTTGTAAGCTTCTTTAACATGAGGAGTTTCTCCGTTTGTTGCAGGGCAAGGAAAAGCTGCATGGGTAGCATTCACATTAGTGGTAAATAACTTTTTGGGAAACTCAAGAGCAGATAACTATGAAGAGCTGGTGGAAAATCTCCTCAAAACATATAAAGATATTGGATATAAAGTGTCCTTAAAGATTCATTTCTTACATATAGACTGTTTTCCACCAAACTGTGGAGCAGTGAGTGACGAGCACTGTGAGAGATTGCACCAATATATTGCGGCTATGGAGAAAAGATATCAAGGAAAATGGAATCCATCAATGGTTGCAGATTACTGTTGGATCATTGTAAGAGTTGATCTGATGCAGGAGGAGTACAAGAGACAAGCAAAAAAGAGTTGTCACTGAATGAGGAGCACATTTTGTATTGCAATTTCTGTAACTGTTAATAATCCTCAATAGTGCTTAGAAATGTTTTAATTATTTGAATTGTTGCTAAGTTTCCTCAAAACAAATATCAGAACATTGTCATCAATATTCCGCATCTTTATATTTGCAAAAATAATAATGTTTCAAAGTACTGACACTTTTATGTATTAATCTACTATATAATTGTCTAAGGGTCACTTCCGTCTGTCTGTCCTTCTGTCTGTCTTTCTGTCTGTCACGGTTAGTCATTCGCTGATTGGTCTCGGCAGCCATGACAGGCAGTGACAGGCACAGTCCAGAAGAAAATGGCGGCTCCTTACTCCCCGCAGTCAGTGCCTGTCGCCCGCATACTCCCCTCCGGTCACTGCTAACACAGGGTTAATGCTGGCGGTAATGGACCGCGTTATGCCGCGGGTAACGCACTCCGTTACCGCCGCTATTACCCCTGTGTGTCCCCAACTTTTTACTATTGATGCTGCGTATGAAGCATCAGTTGTAAAACGATGTAATGTTAAAAATAATAATAATTAAAAAAACCTTATTCTCACCTTCCGCCGTCGCCTCCTCTACTCGGCACTGCAAGCGGCAGGTTCCGCTTCCAAAGATGCTATGGGAGAAGGACCTTCCATGACGTCACGATCATGTGACCGCAACGTCATGGAGGGTCCTGTGCTCATACCAATCCTGGGACCAGACACCGCACACAAGCGCTGGAACTACAACGGGCTCTTCGGATGGTGAGTATGTTTCTTTTTTATTTTTTAACCTGTTACATACGTGACTGGGCAATATACTACCTGGCTGGGCAATATACTACGTGTTTGTGCTGTATACTACGTGACTGGGCAATATACTACGTGGCTCTGTGCAGTATACTATGTCGCTGTGCAATATACTGCGTGGCTGTGCAATATACTACGTGGCTGTGCAATATACTACGTGGCTGTGCAATATACTACGTGGCCGGGCAATATACTACGTGGCTGGGCAATATACTACGTGGCCGGGCAATATACTATGTGACTGGGCAATATACTACGAGGACATGCATATTCTAGAATACCCGATGCGTTAGAATCGGGCCACCATCTAGTGATATATAGCACTAAAATGAAAACTCTTTGATATCACAGAAACAAGAGACAAAGAAACATTTTCATTGTCAGATTAGAATTCAGGAACTCATTAAGGAATGGATCATTTCATAACTTAACCTGACGACTTTTGAAAATTTGCACACAGTGCTACCACTATTGATGGTATGGCAGAGGATGACATATGGCAGGGGACTCTCGCCCTCTCACAGCTAATTCCAGAAGATTAATTCACTTTAAAATCTAATATATATGTATGACAAGCTGAGGTTCAAGGACCATCAGTCTGTCCATGTTTTATGTATGTCTCCAGCTGGAATATGCTTGGAGAAGTGCTCACAACAATGGAATAAGTGAAATTAAGATATAAAGATGAAAAACTCACCTATAATTGATAAATTAATTATTTTTTCATCTCTTCTAGGGCATGTTCACAAATTTAAATTGTATATATAAGCAGCAGTAGTTGCACAGGTGAAAGATATGTTATAAGGGTGCTACATCAGTACAAATATAATGACCAAAAGGATAAGAAGAAAGCAATACAATATCAATGTGCACACTTATAAATGATATGAAATATACCAAATAGCAAAAATCAATACTCCATATAGAAATTTGAAAACAATTAAAATCCCCCCCAAAAATGATCCACAACAGTGACTGCATAAATATGCAGGTCCAAAATATACAAAAATAATAAATATATTCTATAGACAGATATTGGTGACAATATAGTAACCGCTTTCCGACATTGGGGTAATAGTATGCCCATGTCAGACTCCCTTTGTTGATCTATACAGCTGATATGTGCCCACAACAGCCGCGAGTGGAACAGTCGCGATCCACCTGTGGCTGTTAACTAGTTAATTGCCGCTCTCAATCTCTGACAGTGGCATTTAACTCGTGCTTACAGAAAGCACGTTGCTAATCCCGCCCATTGGAGACCCCTGCAGCAGACTTCTATGGCTGTCATTGCCAGATTGCTATGAGCGCTGCTCCTTGATCATGCTCATAGCAAGTGAGCATTTCTGCTACACATGTGATCATCGCCTGTGTGTAGCAGAGGCGAACAAAGTATTGCAGCTTCTAATCTCCCATGGAGACTATTGAAGCATGCAAAAAGTAAAAAAAAATGTTTTTAAAAATATATTAAAAATATATAAAAGCTTAAATCTACCCCCTTTCGCCCCATTCAAAGTAAAATTTTAAAAAATCAAACATACACATATTTGGCATTGTCTGGTTTGCCTGATATATCAATATAAAAAAAATAACCAGATCGGTAAATGGCATAACAAGAAAAAAATTCAAAATGCCAGAATTCCGTTTTTTTTTGTCGCCCCTACATTGCAATAAAATGCAATAATGGGCGATCAAAAGATCGTATCTACACCAAATTGGCATCAATAAAAATGTCAGCTCAGTGAGCACAAAATAAGCCCTCACCCAACCCAAGATCACGAAAAATGGAGATGCTACGGGAATCGGAAAATGGTACAATTTTTTTTTTCACCACTTAAATGAAAAAGAACCCAGACATGTTTGGTGTCTATGAACTCATAATGACCTGGAGAATCATAATGGCAGGTCAGTTTTAATTGTAATTTCATGACTTTGTTTCTCTATTTTTATGTTGGCAAATAGCTAATTTTCCTAGCCAGCCTGGCGCAACATCACCGTTGCGGTGTAATATAAATGTCACGCTAAGCATCTAATGAAAAGAAGAGCCGCAGATGCCGAAGATAGGAGGTAGTTCTCAGGGTTCCTCTCTGTTGGTCACAGATTACTGATGTGTCCACTGGAACACGTCTTACGAATCAATTCACACCATTCCTAGCACCAACTACAACAATAATTAGTCTGAAAACTGTGGCAGAAATATGTATTTTTTAGGAGCAAGAGCTATTAAAGAGCACTCGCTTGTCTATGATCAGTTCTCCTAAATGCACCTTTATATATAAATGACCCAGACAAAGCAGCTGCGAAACGTGCATTACCTTTTGATTTAACACATTTTTTTTGCTTGTCAACCCCATGTGCATATTCTTTACCTTATAACCCTCCATGCTTTGTTGCTTAACTATACACATTTTGTGTTCTTCTTGTGATTTTATGTTGTCTGTGATATGTATCCTCCTAATTATTGGGGGTTCGAGGTTGGCTCCCCCATCAACACGTCTTTGTCTATATTGTGTTGGATCGGTACTTTGTATATATTTCTTAATTGAAAATAAAAGTGAGATTTTATTTTTGTAACTACTTAGGTCATATGTGTTCTTTTGTGTAGCTTTTTATTTATGTATAATTAGGAGAGATTCAGAGCAGCAGCATCGGAGTCAGGCCGCATTCACACTTTTTTGCTCCATTGCATTTTGCAGTAAAAAAACAACAAGATTTAACCAAGATTCACCACATTGAGAATTCATTCAGGACACATGCCTATAGCACAGATATAAGGGGTACAGAAGTGGGCACAATGGACTGAACACAGAAAGTATTGAATGAATAGAAGACATTGGGCCAATTCACCTGAGCATGGGGTTAACATTTCAGCATGATGAGAAAGGGCTGGTCTGTGAATGAGGGCAGTCCCACACGTCCAGATAATTCCGGTACCGGAAAAATCGGTACCGGAATTATCCATGTCCGTGTGCCCGTGCGTTTATGTGGCACATCAGTGTGGCAAACATGCGGCACACATGTGCCGCCCGTGTGCCGACTGGGTACCACACGGAGCATGCAGGAGACAGCGCTAAAGTTTAGCGCTGTCCCCTGCATCTGGTGCTGAAGCCCCATTCATATCTTCCCTGCAGCAGCGTTTGCTGTAGAGAAGATATGAATAATCCTTTATTTTTGTTGTTTCTCGTGTTTAAAATAAAGATCCATGTCCCCACCCCCCTCCCACCCCTTTTTTTGCTTCCTCCCCTTCCCAGGAGCTGTGGTAAGATCAGACCATGTTCCTGCCCGGTCAGACACAGCCATTAGGCCGGTTTCACACGTCAGTGGCTCTGGTACGTGACGTGACAGTTTCCTCACGTACCGGAGACACTGACTCACGTAAACACATTGAAATCAATGTGTCTCTGCACATGTCAGCGTGTTTTCACGGACCGTGTGTCCGTGTGCAAAACACGGAGACATGTCAGTGTTTGTGGGAGCGCACAAATTACACGGACCCATTAAAGTCAATGGGTCCGTGTAAAACACGTACCGCACACGGACGCTGTCCATGTGCAGTCCGTGTGCCGTGCAGTAGACAGCGCTGTAAAGAAGATATGAATATTCCTTTTTTTTGGTGTTTCTCGTGTTTAAAATAAAGCTCCATGTCCCCAATCCCCCCTCCCACCCCCTGTGCGCCCGCCCGCTGTTCTTAAAATACTCACCCGACTCCCTCGCTGGCTGGCGCTGCTTCCTGTCCTGGCCGCACCTTCTACTGTATGAGCGGTCACGTGGGGCCGCCGATTACAGTCATGAATATGCGGCTCCACCTCCCATAGGGGTGGAGCCGCATATTCATTACTGTAAATGAGCGGCCCCATGTGACTGCTCATACAGTAGAAGGTGCGGCCAGGACAGGAAGCAGCGCCAGCCAGCGAGGGAGTCGGGTGAGTATTTTAAGAACAGCGGGCGGGCGCACAGGGGGTGGGAGGGGGGTGGGGACATGGAGCTTTATTTTAAACACGAGAAACAACAAAAAAGAAGGATTATTCATATCTTCTCTGCAGCAAACGCTGCTGCAGAGAAGATATGAATGGAGGCTTCAGCACCAGATGCAGGGGACAGCGCTAAACTTTAGCGCTGTCTCCTGCACGGTGCGTGTGGTACCCAGTGGGCACACGGGCGGCACATGTGTGCCGCTCGTGTGCCACACTGATGTGCCACAGAAACGCAGGGGCACACGGACACGGATAATTCCGGTACCGATTTTTCCGGTACCGGAATTATCTGGACGTATGAGACTGCCCTTAAACACATCCAATTATTGATTTTATTTTTATTCCAATATTTGTTGATTAAAATATACTTTTGTTCATGGGAAAACCCCTTTAAGCTGCACCCGAATAACTGTTCCTATTGTATAGAGAGCACAGCCTCCTCGCCTTACATATACATTTTAACAATGTAATTGTATGGCACTGTAGTAGCTTATTATAAAATGTTGCAGAAAGTGTAGTTGCCTCTTAGATACTATTATTATTTAGAACATTACACAGTGTTACTCGCATTAAACTGTGTGTAAATGACAGATCTCATACATGTGTTTTACCTACATTATTAATGTATCCACTGGATCCAATTGTATAAGGGAATCTGTGGTAGGCCGGAGTCACACATGCGAGAAACACGTCCGTGTCTCGCATGTGAAAAGCAAGCTCTGGCGCCGGCACTTCGGAGCGGAGCGTGCAGCTGCATAGCAACACATGGAGCCGCACGCTCTGCTCCCAAGTGCCGGCGCCAGAGCTTGCTTTTCACATGCGAGACACGGACGTTTATCTCGCATGTGTGACTCCGGCTGTAGATAGATAAAGAAAAAATACAGGAAATTGTGATTTAATCCCAACAATTCAGTTGGCTAGTTAAGATTGTTTTCTTCTAAAGCACTTTTAGGCTACATTCACACACTGCTTTTTCTCATTGTTCAAAACCGATCTCACACTGACTCATAGAGTTTAATGGAACCATTGACCCATCAATTTTTTTAAATGATTCGTGTGTCCGTTCCTTTAAACTCAGAACATGTTCTGTTCTTATCAGTTTTTGCGGATCAAACTCCGAGGGTCCATCCATTTTTCATCTGTTTTTCTAACTGATTTCCTTGCTACGCATCAATGAAAAAAGTTCAGACAGGCTATTTCCTTCAGTTTCTTAAAAACGGATAAAAACATAAATGATGCAAAACAGATCTTCATGAGAGAAAAACAAAATTTTTGAAGGAAGTAAAAACAGAAACAGATGTGAGAGTGAAGCCTAAGGCCAGTTTCACATATCCATGCGTCGCAGTTTATGGTCAGTGATACACGGACAGGGTCTCATAGGCATATATGGGGCTGTCAAGTTTGGGTCAGAAGAATTTTGCCGATACACAGTGGAATTTCTTTCTTTCTCAGAAGGGGAAAAAAAAATGTTTCTATCATTTACCCTCATCCTCTCCCCTGGATTGGTATTTATCTTATGTGTTAATTCACATTATTCTTTTTACTGTACCTGCTCATGTCTATATGTGATGCTATTACTTTTTCCATTATTGTTATATAATTTTTTTCCTGGTACTTTTTGCATTTGTTGGTCACGTTTTCATAACAGTTCCAGGTGCTCTTTCTTGGATATCTACGTACTGATATGTCCTGTGACGGAGTCTCTTGTATCATTTTTTGAGCTCAGACTGTTATTCTCATTGTGGCCCGTTGTTTTTTTGCATTTTTTTAATTGGTTTTAATTTGTCTGTATCTGATTTTTTTTTTTTTGCATTACTGAATACCAATATTAGATTTTGGGATGTGCCTGTCCAAGCATAGTTTCTTTTTGGTCTCATTGCTATGACTTTACTATGCAGTGAGCACGCCCTACTATTTTGGTGGTGCCCACTTCCTCCAAAATATTTGTGTTAAGGCCATCTATACATTCCTTACTTCTATCATAAAACAAGGATTGGGGAAACCGACTTTAGGCTGTATTTATATGTCAGTGATTTTTCACGAAAATGCTTTTCCCCCGAGTTTCATCAGTATTTGGTTTGTGTGTGATGTTTTACCGTCAGTGTTACATCAGTGATATTCACATATAAAAAAATAAAAAATTCCAAAGTTTATGTGCAATGTTAATCAGCGCTCGGATTGCATACTGATGACATCTTTATGGTATCTGTGAGTTTCATGGACCCATAGACTTAAAGGGTTGATTTTGATCAATGACGAACACTCAGTATAGCAGATAGATTATAATGGGTGTAAGTTGTATTTATGGAAACCAAGGAATGACCATGTATGAGATAAACTGATGTCTAAATGTAGCCTTAATATCAGGTTGGCAGAAAATAAGAACCTTATTGTCTCGGAAAAACAGGTGACAGCTCCTTGCCTTAATTAGATCCCTCTTTAAATTGAACTCTTGAGATTATGTCAGAAATAATGACAGATTCTAGTACCCACCTCACTGTGAATGGCAATATGGACACAGAAGGTCCCCGACACAATGAATGGGACACTGTTCGTGCTGACATCTGTTATCCCAGTTGAGGAGCATCTGTAGACTCCTGTGAGGACTATGTCAGGCTGCTAAATACATTACTGGAAACAAATACATTAATGGTACTATCTCAGACCGGCTATGACTGAACAAGGTCATAAAGTGGGTATTAGGCTTCTGAGGGGCTTCTATGGGGGAGTCAATGGCTTTATGAATAAATCACTGTACAGAGATGTCCATTACACAGATACTGCAAAGTAACCAGAGCTGTAGCCTTGTATCTACACAGCCTGGCCAAGTCAATGCAGCTTGTCGGCACACTGCTCTGGCACCAAGCGTAAAGGGAACATGCCTTGGTAGAACCGCCCAGCTACATCCCTGAATTAAAGGGGTTATCCAGAACAATTTTTTTTTTTAATACAGTCCAAAAGTCTAACAGGCAAGTAGTTGCTAACCAGTTAGCAACTACCTAGCTGTTCTATCCGGCACTGACTCAGAGCAGTCACTGGCCGCTCCGGCCGGTGAGTCAGTTGTTCCACATCAAAAGAGCAGCTCTTCCTCTTCTAAGCTGCTCTGTCCATGGAGCATGACTGCTGACATCATACTGATTGACAACTGGCTTCCTGAATTTATGCTTCTAATGCATATTCTAAAAAGAGGCATAATGCATATAAATCAATGAGTAGGTTTTCTCACCATTTTTCCACCATTTGGTGTCATTCAGATGTCCGGTTTTAAAGTACATGCTCTGTGTTTTTCACAGATAGAACAGGTATCCTTCAGGATCTATTCGCCGATCACATGTCCTTGAATTTTTGTTAAACAATTTTTCATAAAAAAAAATAGCCACAGAGACGTGCACAATTTTTGGTCACGGATTTAACATGTCTTTTCAAATCAGTGGGTCTAGGAAAAAAAAACAAATTATAGATCACAGATGACATCAATGTGTCATGAGAGTGGTCTGGTTTTTGTTTTTTTCGTTTAACGGGTGGGAGAAACTTGGACATTTGGAAGGAAGCCTAAGGCCAGTTTTACACATCTGACATTCATGGTCCATGTACAGCAATGATTAGATGGGCTGTAATTCTCCGGACCCAGAGTTTGGGTCAAGAGGACCCTTGGCCATCCAGACATCACCGCCTGAAGTCAGATTGTGAATCTCAGACATATGAAACAGAGATCCTTGTAGAATAAAATTACAGATTAAAAAAATAATTAATTGTGCTTAAAAACACAGGACATCAGGACAATTTTACGGACATCCGAGACGTTGTAAAAGAAGAGGAAATTATCACTTTCTTGTAAAAATAACCCACCATGATATCTCTATAAGCAGTTAATTATTGTACAGCAACTGTGGACTCACTTAACAGAAGTCGTATATTCCCACCAAAATAAAGTGGGCACCTGCTGAAGACCTTAGCAAGCAACAGTTGCCCAAGTGCATTAACTGGTGACAGGTGGAAGAGTTGGGAGCACTTGCTATAACCACTGCTGTCACTGAATGGACAATAAGCAATAAATGTGAGAACAGGCACAGAGAAAGCTGTAGGCAATATAACTGTCAGTGGCGGGGTTGTGTCATGTGGATTACGACGTCAGGCGGGGTGGGTGTGCACAGCAGGTTCAATAGTAAATGGGATCTTAGGTAGTCTAACAGTTGTAGAATAACTCCATTCATGCCTATATTAAAGCAACAGCGGCACATTGTCACCCACCTGCTTCTATTAAATTTAGCAATGGACCTTCCTCACAATTTCACTTTAACAATGACCTTTTCTTTGTAAGTGGTGTTTTAATCTTTGCACATCTCTTTTATTCACAAAAACCTTGAAAGATCTTGACCATTGTGTTGCAAAATCATAGAGATAGTGTCATACTAAAGGGTTATGTCCTATCCATAGAATATAAAGATAACTTGCTGATTGCTGAGGGTGCGACTGCCCAGACCCAAAGTGATTCCAAGATCAAAGTGATGCCGAGAACGATACCTGGCACTAGTTAATGAACAGAGCGAGGGTCTGGCATGTGAATGTCTGGTCCATTCAGGATTCCAGGGTTCCTGAACCCGGTCCCAACGGTCAGATTCCAAGAAATCAACTAATTAACCACTGTCCTTTGAATAGGCAACAACTTTATTTTTGAGGGAATACCATAACTCTTTCCATGTAAAATGTTCAAATATGTTTAATATCTCAAGAGACAGTAGACGAGAATTGGATAAAACATGACGGATTGGGGCTATGAGTAATATTTAAAAAATTTCAAAATGTTAACTTGAAATTCGTATCTTTATCATTTAATATAAAGAAGAACCATCTGAAAGAGGGGGAAATATTCTACAGCTCCTGGTAGATTGGTTGATGTAATTTAGTAAAAATGCTTATTGTCCCTGAAATCCTTAATATCAGACAAACCCAACTCTTCCTTCTTGAAATTTGAGCAGAAACCAAAAGAACCGAGGTATTGGATATTACCAGGTATGGAAACATATCAACAATGGCTTTTTCTTGACCAAACTGGCCTGCCGGAGAGGGATTGTAGTAATCATTGTTCCCTCCCCAACAGTTTTATGTTGGTCTTTGTGTTGGAGTGGACTTGTATAGAGTTAATCAGAGATTATTTATGGGCAAAATCGCTGGTTTAAATTTTACTTAAAGAAGACCTTTCTCTGGATTTTTTTTTCTTTGTATATACTGAGTATCTCCTCCATTTAGTGCCACTTTGCTGATTGTGGAACAGATTTTTTCTTCTTCTGTGCTCCTCCATTTAAAAATTATTAAAAAATTGAAAAGTTGTCTTTAATAATTAAGCCGTGTGTGAATTGCGCATTGGGTTTGGTGACATACACAGCGGATACTTGTTGATAGACAAGCTCAAAATGATATATGTCAGCTTTGGGGTCACTGAGTGTGGAGGGGGCTTAGGAGTTGCCGAAGCTGAGCTCTGATTTCTGTGGTTAACCATTTAGATGCTGCTGTGAATCTCTGATAGCGGCATTTAAAAATGGAACAGTTACCAGTATGCGTGAGGTCACTGATGAGTTACCATGACAGTTACCATGATAGTCGGAGGCCTATTGAATTGTCCCATTACTGCCATTTTGGACCTCCATTTTCACAATATATCACAATAAGGCTGGAGTCACACTAGCGAGTTTTACGGACATATGAGTGCAGAAAATACGTCCGTAAAACACGCCTAACAAACGTCCCAATTATTCTCTATGCCCCTGCTCCTATCTGCCGTATTTTACTGATCAGTATTATACGGCTTTCTACGGCCGTAGAAAATCGCAGCATGCTGCGTTTGTCACCGTATTGCGCAAAAAAACGCCAATGAAAGTCTATGGAAGGCAGAAAAATACTGATTACACACGGACCAGCAGTGTGTCTTGCGAGAAATACGCAGCGCTGTTAGAGAGAAAAGCCGGCAATTCAGTGCGGTGGACAGTAAAATCACACTGACAGCTTACAGTAGAATAGGTAGAATAAATGTGTACACATAGAATAGGTATATATATATATATACTAGATTGTGGCCCGATTCTAACGCATCGGGTATTCTAGAATATGCATGTCCCTGTAGTATATGGACAATGATGATTCCAGAATTCGCGGCAGACTGTGCCCGTCGCTGATTGGTCGAGGCAACCTTTATGACATCATCGTCGCCATGGCAACCATTATGACATCTACGTCGATACTGTGCTCGTTGCTGATTGGTCGCCGCCAGGCCTCGACCAATCAGAGACGCGGGATGTCTACGTCCTTTATGACATCATCGTCGCTGTGCCCGTCGCTGATTGGTCGAGGCCTGGCGGCCTCGACCAATCAGAGACGTGGGATTTCCAGGACAGACAGACAGACAGACAGACAGAAAAACCCTTAGGCAATTATATATATAGATGTCAGTGAGACACATATATGTATATATATTATTACTTCATACAGCGCTAGATAGCTTTAAAGCCGGTAATTCAATTACCGGCTTTTGCTATCTCCTTCCTAAACCCGACATGATATGAGACCTGGTTTACATACAGTAAACCATCTCATATTCCCATTTTTTTTGCATATTCCACACTACTAATGTTAGTACTGTGTATATGCAAAATTTGGCCGTTCTAGCTATTAAATGAAAGGGTTAAATGGCGGAAAAAATTGGCGTGGGCTCCCGCGCAATTTTCTCCGCCAGAGTAGTAAAGCCAGTGACTGAGGGCAGATATTAATAGCCTGGAGAGGGTCCATGGTTATTGGCCCCCCCTGGCTAAAAACATCTGCCCCCAGCCACCCCAGAAAAGGCACATCTGGAAGATGCGCCTATTCTGGCACTTGGCCACTCTCTTCCCATTCCCGTGTAGCGGTGGGATATGGAGTAATGAAGGGTTAATGCCACCTTGCTATTGTAAGGTGACATTAAGCCAAATTAATAATTAAGAGGCGTCAATTATGACACATATCCATTATTAATCCAATACTAGTAAAGGGTTTAAAAAAAACACAACCACATTATTAAAAATTATTTTAATGAAATAAAAACAAAGGTTGTTGTAATATTTTATTCTACGCTCAATCCAATCACTGAAGACCCTCGATCTGTAACAAAAAATAAATAATAAACCAACAATATCCATACCTTCCGCAGATCTGTAACGTCCAACGATGTAAATCCATCTGAAGGGGTTAAAAAATTTTGCAGCCACGAACTCTGCTACTGCAGCTGCTTCTGGCTGCAAAACCCCGGGGAATGAAGGTAAAGCAGGTCAATGACCTATATTTACATTCATTTGCGGTGAGGCGCCCTCTGCTGGTTGTCCCTAGATCGTGGGAACTTTCCTAGAAAGCTCCCAGGCTCGAGTTCATATGAGGACAACCAGCAGAGGGCGCCTCTTATGAACTGGAGCCTGGGAGCTTTCTAGGAAAGTTCCCACGATCTAGGAACAACCAGCAGAGGGCGCCTCACCGCAAATGAAGGTAAATATAGGTCATTGACCTACTTTACCTTCATTCTCCGGGGTTTTGCAGCAAGGAGCAGCGTTGCATTAGCAGAGCTCCTTGCTGCAAAATATTGTAACCCCTTCAGATGTATTTACATTGTGGGACTTTACAGATCTTTGGAAGGTATGGATATTGTTGTTTTTTTTTTTTATGTTACAGATCGAGGGTCTTCAGTGAGTGGATTGAGCGTAGAATAAAATATTGCAACAACCTTTGTGATTTTTTCATTAAAATACTTTTTAATAATGTGGTTGTGTATTTTTTAACCCTTTACTACTATTGGATTAATAATGGATAGGTGTCATAATTGACGCCTCTCCATTATTAATTTGGCTTAATGTCACCTTACAATAGCAAGGTGGCATTAACCCTTCATTACCCCATATCCCACCGCTACACGGGAATGGGAAGAGAGTGGCCAAGTGCCAGAATAGGCGCATCTTCCAGATGTGCCTTTTCTGGGGTGGCTGGGGGCAGATGTTTTTAGCCAGGGGGGGGGCAATAACCATGGACCCTCTCCAGGCTATTAATATCTGCCCTCAGTCACTGGCTTTACTACTCTGGCGGAGAAAATTGCGCGGGAGCCCACGCCAATATTTTCCGCCATTTAACCCTTTAATTTAATAGCTAGAACGGCCAAATTTTGCATATACACACTACTAACATTAGTAGTGTGGAATATGCAAAAAAACAAGTGATATGAGATGGTTTACTGTATGTAAACCAGGTCTCATATCATGTCGGGTTTTAGGAAGGAGATAGCAAAAGCCGGCAATTGAATTACCGGCTTTAAAGCTATCTAGCGCTGTATGAAGTAATAATATATATATACATATATGTGTCTACTGATATATATATATATATATATATATATATATAGACAGACAGTATATGTTTTGTTTTTTTTAACACATGGATCCCTTGTATAGCCGTATGTTGGTTTTGCAAGCCTGCGAGAAAAACACGCAGTACGGATGTCATGCGGATTACATACGGAGGATGTCATGCGCAAAATACGCTGACACACCCTGCCTGTGGAGGAGCTACGGACCACTTTTTTGGGGACTTTTCAGCGTATTACGGCCGTAATATACGGACCGTATTGTCTTACCCTGACTGTGACTCCAGCCTAAAACAGCAGACTATAAAAATAGATGTCCAAGATGGCAGAGAGGGGGATTTTTAGTATTGCAGTGTACAGCATAAGACAATCGCTGGTGTAAGTCTCCAAAAGGAACTAAAAATTAAGTCACACATTTTTAAAAAAAGTTTTAACAACTTAAGTTTATAAAGTTTGAAAAATCAAGAAGTTAAAAAAAAATATTTGGTATCGCTGCTTGCGTAAAAGTTCAGTCTGTCAAAATACAAAATTAATTAGCCAGTACACTATACACTGCCACTTGGATTTTTTTTCTAAGTTTTTTAGTGCATTGGATGGTAAAATGAATGGTGTCATTCAAAAACTACAACTAATTCCCTTACATGTTTTGTGTCTTTGGCAAATGCTGAAGCTTCTGTGCTTTTGGGTCCATGACATTTTCCACTGTGGTGTGCTCTTATCACTATGTGGTTAACTAACAGATTGAAATAAAGAACAACACACAAATTCTTTTGAGAAATTATTAAAGGCAACCAATCACCCGATTCATGCTGCCCAAACGTCAGGCAGCATGAATGAGATCCTGACTGCAAGATGGCAGACAGTTATATTTTTCTCTATGAGGCTGCCGTCACACTAGCAGTATTCGGTCAGTATTTTACATCAGTATTTGTAGCCAAAACCAGGAGTGGGTGATAAATGCAGAAGTGGTGACGTGTTTCTATTATATTTTTCCTCCGATTGTTCCACTCCTGGTTTTGGCTTACAAATACTGAGGTAAAATACTGACCAAATACTGCTAGTGTGACGGCAGCCTAACGCTTCAGCATTTCAGGGAAAACAAACTTTAATGGTCCGGGCTGCGCTGTTGAAGATGACTAACATTATGTCTCCTTATGTGCACATGAGAGATACCTGTCAATCATGTCTAGCAGCACAGGGAACAGCTAGCCATGGGTGGAGCCTGACTAGATGTGTGTCCGTACATGTTAACCATCTTGATCTTTAACCCCTTCACCCCCGGAGCTTTTTCCGTTTTCGTTTTTCACTCCCCTCCTTCCCAGAGCCATAACTTTTTTATTTTTCCGTCAATTTGGCCATGTGAGGGCTTATTTTTTGCGGGACGAGATGTACTTTTGAATGACATCATTGGTTTTACCATGCCGTGTAACAGAAAACGGGAAAAAAATTCCAAGTGTGATGAAATTGCAAAAAAAGTGCAATATCACACTTGTTTTTTGTTTGGCTTTTTTGCTAGGTTCACCAAATGCTAACACTGACCTACTATTATGATTCTCCAGGTCATTACGAGTTCATAGACACCTAACATGTCTAGGTTATTTTTCACTTAAGTGGTGAAAAAAAATTCCAAAGTTTGCTAAAAAAAATAAAAAATTGCGCGATTTTCTGATACCCGTAGCGTCTCTAATTTTCATGATCTGGGGTCAGGTGAGGGCTTATTTTTTGCGTGCCGAGCTGACGTTTTTAATGATAGCATTTTGGTGCAGATACGTTCTTTTGATCGCCCGTTATTGCATTTTAATGCAATGTTGCGGCGACCAAAAAAACGTAATTTTGGCGTTTTGATTTTTTTTTTGCTATGCCATTTAGCGATCAGGTTAATCCTTTGTTTTTATTGATAGATCGGGCGATTCTGAACGCGGCGATACCAAATATGTGTATTGTTGATTTTTTTTATTGTTTTATTTTGATTGGGGCGAAAGGGGGGTGATTTGAACTTTTATATATTTTTTTTATATATATATTTTTAAACACTTTTTTTTTTAATTTTGGCATGCTTCAATAGCCTCCATAGGAGGCTAGAAGCATGCACTACACGATCGGCTCTGCTACATAGAGGTGAAGTACAGATCACCTCTACGTAGCAGTAATGCAGGGTTGCTTTGAACGCCGACCACAGGGTGGGGATCAAAGCAATCGGCCATCAACAACCATAGAGGTCTCAAGGAGACCTCTGGTTGTTATGGCGATGCACTGCTGACCCCCGATCATGTGACGGGGGTCAGCGGTGTGGGCACTTCCGGCCGCGTGGCCGGGAGCGCTAGTTAAATGCCGCTGTCAGCGCTTGACGGTGGCATTTAACTAGTTAATGGGCGCGAGCGGAATCCGGGAGCGCTAGTTAAATGCCGCTGTCAGCGCTTGACGGCGGCATTTAACTAGTAATGGGCGCGAGCGGATTCCGCTCGCGATTCCGCTCGCGCTCATTGCACGCACATGTCAGCTGTACAAAACAGCTGACATGTTGCGGCTTTGAGATGGGCTCACCGCCGGAGCCCACCTCAAAGCGGGGGATCTGCCAGCTGACGGAATAGTACGTCAGCTGGCAGAAAGGGGTTAAAGTTTATTTTCTCTGACATACAGGAGCATTAAGAGCTTATATACCTGACTACAATTGTGCAGCCAGGATTTGATTCATGCACGGTTTGGGCAGCATAAATCAGATGACGGGTTCCCTTTAAATCCATTATATCGACACCAATAAAAGATATGAATCTATTCTAAAACTATCCTTAAAATACATGTGTATCAACAAAACCTTGTACGCCCAGCATTGAATGGGTAACTGAACTCTACTAATAGATAGCCTTCTTGGCCGTTATCTTGGTGGATTGATACTATGGGGCTGCTGGTCTTCCTCTTCGCCTTGTTCCTTCTATTCTTCCATCCTTCTTCAGAGATTGCTCTCTCCGTATGATGTCCAATGTAGGCAGGTCGTAACTTGGTGATCCTTACTTCGAATGCCATGTTTGGTTTGATTTGTTCCAAAACTGATTTTCTTTGTTCTTCTTGACTTTGATTGCAACAGACAAGTGCAGTTCAAGAACGTGCTACAATTGCAAATTGTAAGGCCATGTTCACACGTTCCTGATTTCCCTGCTGTTTTTTCTGCACTAAAAACCGCAGCTCTTGGCAGAAAACGCAGGTGTGTTTTTTGGTGCTTTTTGGTGCGTTTTTTGATGCGTTTTTTGATGCGTTTTTTTATGCGGTTTTTAGTGCAGTTTCTGTGTGTTTTCTAGGAAGTTTTTTTAGGGTTAAAATGGCTGAAAATACCCTAACCCTACCCCTAACCCTACCCCTAACCCTACCCCTAACCCTAACCCTACCCCTACCCCTAACCCTACCCCTAACCCTACCCCTAACCCTACCCCTACCCCTAATCCTAACCCTACCCCTAACCCTACCCCTACCCCTAACCCTAACCCTACCCCTAACCCTAACCCTAGTTCTAACTGTAGTGGGGGAAAAAAAAATTCTTTATTTTATTATTGTTACTACCTATTGAGGTGATAAAGGGGGGAGGGGGCATTTACCTTTTTTTTATTTTGATCACTGTGAGGTTATCACAGTGATCAAAATGTGCCTGGAATGAATCTGCCGGCCGGCAGATTCGGCGGGCGCACTGCGCATACGCCCACCATTTTGGAAGATGGCGGCGCCCAGGGAGAAGACGGCCGGACGGACACCGGGAGGCCCGGTAAGTATAAGGGGGGAGATTAGGGCACGGGGGGGAGGCGTCGGAGCACGGGGGGGTGGCATCGGAGCATGGGGGGGTGGGATTGGGGCACGGGGGGCAGCCACACTCCGCCCACGCACTTCCTGCTGCAGCGGTTCTGCACCACAAACCGCAGAAAACCCGCAGATATTTTTTTCGTCTGCGGGTTTTACTGCGGGTTTGACCTCACAATGGAGATCAATGGTTGCAGAACCGCTGCAGTTCCGCAAAAAGAAGTGACATGGTACTTCTTTTTTACCGCAGCTATTCAGCGCGGCTTTTTTCGCGATTTTCTGCAATGTGGGCACAGCAGTTCCTGTTTTCCATAGGGTACATTGTAATGTACCCTGCATGGAAAACAGCTGCGGATCCGCAGCGCAAAATCGCGGCGGTTCCGCATTAAAAAAAGGATTGTGTGAACATGGCCTTAGTGTATGTAGTCTTGTTGCGACTTGCAGCGCAGCAGCAAAGTACCACTATCTTTAGGCATGACGTGTGTCATAGCCAAGGTTGCCGTGTAGTCCTAGTCTATGAAAGAGGCTCAGTATTTCATTCTTCTGTAACTTATCAGATTTGGTATAGCCTATTGCCAATAGTCATTTCCATATTACATCCTGGTTCTAATTCTATTATATTAAAATCTGTTTCCATCAAGCGAGTCGTCCTTCGCTGCCCGGAGAGTCCATGTGGCACCTTATTCAAGAATATCTCTACTTGCCTTAGAATACATAAGAATCTCGCTAGGACAGCTTTCAGACATGTTATGTGAAATATTTGTAGAATGCTTGTGATACATACTGTATATAATATATATTATCTAGATGTATTATGTGTTATGTCTGGCCCACAGGGTACGGTATGTCTTCACAGATTGTGATATATATGTAACAGAATATGATTATATATATATAATCTCTTGGCAGCATTCCTGCTGTCTTGTAGCGTCCAATAAATTCCATAAGTGACAATAGGAATAATATGTAACATGCTGGGAGATGCTGGGAACTTTAGGTTGTACTCAAAAACAGCAATTAGACCTGTTAGTTAATGGTTTTCTACATCTGGGTGCTAAGCTCTCCTTTAGTGACCAGTGCCAGGCAGCTCCTGCCAAGGGAAACAAAATAATGGGATGTATTAAACGAAGAAAAGATGCTCAGGACAAAAAAAAAGTCTTGCCTCCAGTGGATAAGAAGGAACATATCTGAATTAGAGCGGGTGCAGAGAAGAATGGCCAAGGTTATTAAGGATAGGTAAACAAACTTGGGATTATTCAGCTTGGAAAAATGAAGGTTTAAGGGTGATAGTCTTGCAATGTACAAATATATGAGGGGACAGTATTGGGATCTTTCTACTGATCTTTTACACCTAGGCCTGAAATGCGGACAAGGGGGCATCCTATACATCTAGTGGAAAGCAGGTTTAATCATAATCATAGATGCAGATTCTTTACTGTAAGAGCAGTGAGACTGTGGAACTCTGTGCCACATGATGTTGTAATGGTTGTTCATTAAAAAAGTACAAGTAGGGCCTGGACACCTATATTACAGGTTATGGGTACTATATTCTGGGATGGGCGTTGATCGAAGGAACTAGACTGATTGCCATTTGTAGAGTCAAGAAATATTTTTTCCTCTAATATGGGGCAATTAGCATCTGCATTATGTTTTTTACCTTCCTCTGGTATACATTGAACTTAGAGGGCCGCGATGTGAGGCTGGAGATGGAAATTGGGGGATTTTGGCGGTTGGTGAGTGGTTGGGAGGAGTTGAAGGAGAGTGATCCTTAGAGAAAGCCTAAATAGAATGGTGCAACTCTGAATCTGTTGTTGGTAACTCTGGGACATGTTGTTTGGCTTGATATGAGCCAACTCGGTGAGGACAACATGGTACACAGCATCTTAGGCTAGGCCACGTGAGAACTTATCTCTAACTATTTAGGGAAGCCCTGCACTGGAGAGATTGGCATTTCCTAAGAGCTTCAAGATGGAGTTTCTATCTCTAAGGACTTAGGGAAACCCCGTGTTAGAGAGAGGACTTAAGGAATCTATGTGTTCTAGAGATCGGCATTCCCTAAGAGCTTCTGTGGCACCCCAGGAGACTAGTTGCTACAGTGGCATTGCCTCCCTCACAGGGGATGATGTTTTGCATGGAAGCAAGGAGGGATCCCCTTTAAAGGTACATTAGCATGCAACACCTTTCCAGACTCCAGACCAGGAGGGGGAGCGCTAACACCTGTTTTAGGGAAGCTCCCTAGTTCTGGCTGGAGACAGGGTTAGTTACTTAGTCTTAGTGTGTGAGTCTGAGAGGAAGGAAGAGCAGGCAAGTGAGGAGAACCTGGGGGATTGGATCTACGACTGGTCTCAACCCAGGACTGAGCTTCAAAGACCGGATACCGGAGTCCGTGGTTGTGTAGGAACTTCAGGCCCAGCAACTAAAACCGGAGGGCAGGAGATTGCAGGTCTCCTGGCCCCAGCTGACACCCTGAGACACAGCAACATACTAGAGCCCGGAGTCACCACGAGGAACTGACACCTGGAACTGGCTCAAGCTGCCTGCCATGCAGGGAATGTTCTATTTCATGGACAGACAGCAATAGGGACTTGTGGAGAGCCTAAGGCATCAAGGACCTAGGGAGCAGCGCAGAGCGAAGGCCTCCAAATCCACCTTGCTAGGAGGATCCTCAAATGCTTCCAGGCTGCCCAGACTGCATCTGTCACCAGTGCCCTGGACTGCACCTGCAATTACAGGTAAAGAAACTACAGTCCTTGTGTCCTCCAATCATTTCCTACACCCTCATTCCTGCACCCCAATGTACACAATCCCTCATAAACTGTTCTGGTAGACCTGGGGCCCCACTCCACCTGTGGGGAGCCGAACCATCTCAGCTACAACACCACCAGCCCCAGTGGTCCCCTTGAGCAGCGTCGGCCATCTATAACCGAACACCACAGGTGGCGTCACGTGAAATCCCCTACAAACATTCCCTCATCTCTTTTATTGTGTGCCCTGGGCCATGGACTGGGTTGCTGCTGCCGTGGCCACCCCTTTAAGAATCATCTGACCCGGTTCCGAGTACCCCACGGCCCTAGCGGGTGTCCCACTTCAAGACACCATTTCTGATTATTTGGGGCTCAACCCCCCATCCACCATCCAGTAATAATTCTACTTCAGTTTCAGGATGTACCGGTACCATCTTACATCTGAATATCTATGCACATACAGTATATGAATAGAGGTCCAGTTAGTTATGAAGAAAGGCCTCTTCTAAAAGAGACATTTCAAAAACTACTCCAAGTAGGAAATAATAATAATAACAATAATCCATTTATATAGCGCCAACATATTCTGCAGCGCTTTACAGTTTTTGCACATATTACACTATGTAACAAATTTTTATTTATTTTTTGTTCCTGGGTCCAAAGTGTGTTTTCCTAACCCGTTATGCCTAAAACTAGAAAACTAGAAAATAGTTGTTGTTCCACAAAACATTTGCTTCTGTGATCAAGACATTGAAGACTACTCAGTATTGAATACGAATGGAGAATTATCCCGAAAACAGACAAATTTCAAAATTTCATTGTCCTGATCACAGAAGCAAAGTTTATGTGGAACAACAACTATTTTCTATTTGTTTTAGGCATAATGAGTTAGGAAAACACACTTTTCACCCAGGAACAAAAAATATATAAGAATTTGTTATAGTGTAATTTCCTCTTTTTGACACAATAAATGCAACATTTTTCTGGCCTGTGGTCATAAAAATCAAAGTTTGTGCTGAATGACGTCATTTTTCCATAGTCTAAACTTAAGCAGTTGAAATATTACACTTGGATGCCAGGAACAAAAATTGTGTTACATAGTGTTATCATCGCTGTCCCCTATGGGGCTCACAATCTAAATTTAAATCGAAATCAGTATGTCTTTGGAGTGTGGGAGGAAAGCAGAAAACCCGAGGGATCCCACGCAAACACGGGGAGAACATACAAACTCCTTGCAGAGGAAATTACTAAAGTAGAGGCATAATATTGTCGTTTTATTAATTTACTGGCTGTTTCCAGCCAGCTAACACTCGGCATGCTCATTGCTATCTAATTAACGCTGCTGGTGATTATGCAATTAAATGTATGTTTGCCTTGGCTGAAGTGGTTGAATCACATAGAAAGGAAGTGCTGCGTGTGGTAATGTGTGGGGACGAAGCCTTGTGTGGTAATGTGTGGGGACGGAGCCTCGTGTGGTAATGTGTGGGGACGGAGCCTCGTGTGGTAATGTGTGGGGACGGAGCCTCGTGTGGTAATGTGTGGGGATGGAGCCTTGTGTGGTAATGTGTGGGGATGGAGCCTCATGTGGTAATGTGTGTGGATGGAGCCTCGTGTTGTAATGTGTAGGGACGGAGCCTCATGTGGTAATGTGTGTGGACGGAGCCTCGTGTGGTAATGTGTGGGGACGGAGCCTCATGTGGTAATGTGGGGGGCGGAGCCTCGTGTGGTAATGTATGAGGACGGAGCCTCGTGTGGTAATGTGTGGGGATGGAGCCTCATGTGGTAATGTGTGTGGATGGAGCCTCGTGTTGTAATGTGTAGGGACGGAGCCTCATGTGGTAATGTGTGTGGACGGAGCCTCGTGTGGTAATGTGTGGGGATGGAGCCTCGTGTGGTAATGTGTGGGGACGAAGCCTCGTGTGGTAATGTGTGGGGATGGAGCCTCATGTGGTAATGTGTGGGGACGGAGCCTCGTATGGTAATGTGTGTGGACAGAGCATCGTGTGGTAATGTGTGGGAACGAAGCCTTGTGTGGTAATGTGTGGGGACGGAGCCTCATGTGGTAATGTGTGGGGATGGAGCCTCATGTGGTAATGTGTGGGGATGGAGCCTCATGTGGTAATGTATGAGGACGGAGCCTCGTGTGGTAATGTGTGGGAATGGAGCCTCATGTGGTAATGTGTGTGGATGGAGCCTCGTGTTGTAATGTGTAGGGACGGAGCCTCATGTGGTAATGTGTGTGGACGGAGCCTCGTGTGGTAATGTGTGGGGATGGAGCCTCGTGTGGTAATGTATGAGGACGGAGCCTCGTGTGGTAATGTGTGGGGACGAAGCCTCATCTGGTAATTTGTGGGGATGGAGCCTCATGTGGTAATGTGTGGGGACGGAGCCTCGTGTGGTAATGTGTGGGAACGGAGCCTCGTGTGGTAATGTGTGGGGACGGAGCCTTGTGTGGTAATGTGGGGGGGCGGGATTATGTGTGGTAATGAGGTGGGGTGGAGCTACTGTGCAGGGGCGGGATTAGCGAGTAATCACGATGCCTCATTTATATAGATGCATAGAAAGGGTTAATGGCGATGTATTATGCTTGCATATAATTGATAATTCTGTTTACATGCACTTGCGTATTCTGAGCAGCTGACATTAGTCTAATGTGTCTGGCCTCAGCTTAAGAGTTAAAGGGAATCTGTCAGCAGATTTTTGTTACCCCATCTGAGAGTAACATAATGTAGTAGCAGAGACCTTGATTCCAGCAGTGTCACTTACTGGACTGCTTCCTGTCATTTTTATAAAATCCCTGTTTTCTCGGCTACAGATCTAGCAGTTCTCTAATGATGAGCTCTGTTAACCACGCCCACACCACTGATTGGCAGATTCCTGGCCAGGTACACAGAAAGCTGCCAATCAGTGGTGGGGGCGGGGCTATACGGAACTCATGAATATGAGTGACTACCTGGCAGCAGGTTTACTAGTCCTCTAATGATAATCTCAGGCTGATAAAACAGGGATTTTATCAAAACTACAGTGAGCAGCCCAGTAAGTGGCACATCGCTGGAATCAAGATTTCTGTTTCTTCTCTCAGATTAGGTTGCTAAAATGATTTCTTCTGTCTGGTTGTTGTGATGCTATTTCCTGGTGATGAATTGGAAGTGCATGAAGCTGTCATCATGCAAGACCTTAATTTTAACCAAACTGCTTCAGAATATAGGTATGGTCATTTAATTAAAGAAATTTGACTACCAAAAGAGCTTCCAGTACTTTGCAGAGGTGAAAGGCTTCTTGACTGGAACTCGTGCATTCAACCCTATGCTCTTAGCCGTCGCCCCACAGTTTTGGTGACTCACTTTGACCCCATATTCTTCTTTCATCTTGTGTGAAATCTGTACAGCACTTTTATGGACATCAGATACTGACTTTTACTTAATAATGTGATCAACTTTGGAGGAAGTTTTCCAAGGTCGTCCACTTCTAGGTTTGTCAGCTGTTCCATAACCACCTTGTTCTTTATTATTCGTGACACTTGACTCTGAGCGCGGTTGAATTCTATAGCTACCCCTTTTTGGCTTTACCCTGACTTCAATCTCAGAATAATAAGCTTCCTGACATCTGGTGATACATTTGGCTTTGTGTTTGGCATGTTTTAACCAAAAAAACACACAGACAAAAAAAAAAATTTTAGGCAAAATTTGACTACCGATGACAAAATATTCAAAACCTTTGGCCCAGCTAATGTTGAAATGTGTTATAAAGGGATAAAACAATGTCAAGCACTATTTTCATCCTTATAACTGACAATCGTTTGCTCCTGGTTTACTAAAATCACTAGGAAAATGGCATCACAACAATCAGACAGAAGTAATCACACTTTTTAAAAAAATGCTAAACTTTTCATCGCTACTGTATATATTCTAATGATCATCACAAAATCTAAAACTTTTATATAAAAAATCTACATATTAGGTTAAATTATGTATTATTTTCAGATTCATGGACATAAATTATACAAAAGAAGTGGCCATAAATATTAGAGAAAAGTTATCCAAAACTTACCAAGTGTGTATGAAGGTCTCCCAACTCTTCCCCGCTGGGAGAAGGCTGCAGCAAGAGGTGTTTAGCAGCGGCTTAATCCCCTCTTAATAATAATAATAATAATCTTTATTTTTATATAGCGCTAACATATTCCGCAGCGCTTTACAGTTTTTGCACACATTATCATCACTGTCCCAAATGGGGCTCACAATCTAGAATCCCTATCAGTATGTCTTTGGAATGTGGGAGGAAACCGGAGTGCCCGGAGGAAACCCACGCAAACCATGAAACCCATACAAACTCTTTGCAGATGTTGTCCTGGGTGGGATTAGAACCCAGGACCCCAGCGCTGCAATGCTAACCACTGCGCCACCGTGCTGCCCCTACATGCACAGTCAGCCAAACTGAGCATGCGTCTGTATCGGAGCATCTGGCATGGCTGTTGGCCTCTCTATTTAACCAGTGATGTAACTAGAGTTCTGTGGCACCAGGGCAAAATTTGGAATGTGACTCCCACCAGCATGCTGGACAAATCTAAGGGCCCCTGTAATAATGTCCTCTGTCCTGGTGCCTATCCTGTAATAATGTATTCCATCCTGTAATAATGTCTCCTGTCCTGGCCCCTATTCTATAGTAATGTCTTCTGTCCAGTAATAATGTCCCCCATTGTGTAATAATGTTAATAATGACCCCCATCCTGTAATTATATCTTCCATCCTGACCCCAATTCTGTAGTAATGTCCTCTGTCCTGTAATAATGTCCTCATCCTGTAATAATATCCCCCGTCCTGGCCCCTATTCTGTAGTAATATCTTCTGTCCAGTAATAATGTCCCCCATTGTGTAATAATGTTCCCCTTCCTATAATAATGTCCCACATTGTGTAATAATGTTCCCCTTCCTATAATAATGTCCCACATTGTGTAATAATGACCCACAGCCTGTAAAAATATCTCCCATCCTGACCCCAATTCTGTAGTAATGTCTTCTGTCCTGTAATAATGCCCCCGTCCTGTAATACTATCTCCCGTCCTGACCCCTATTCTGTAGTAATATCCTCTGTCCTGTTATAATGTCTCCCATCCTGTAATAATGTCCCCTGTCCTGTAATAATGTCCCCTGTCCTGGCCCCTATTCTGCAGTAATGTCATCTGTCTAGTAATAATTTCCCCCTTTGTGTAATAATGTCCCCCTTCCTGTAATAATGTCTCCCATTGTGTAATAATGACCCCCATCCTGTAATAATATCTCCTGTCCTGACCCCCATTCTGTAGTAATGTCCTCTGTCCTGTAATAATGTCCCCCATTGTGTAATAATGTCCCCCTTCCTGTAATAATGTCCCTCATTATGTAATAATGACCCCCCATACTGTAATATTATCTCCTGTCCTGACCCCCATTCTGTAGTAATGTCCTCTGTCCTGTAATAATGTCCCCTGTCCTGTAATAATTTCGCCTGTCCTGGCCCCTATTCTGTAGTAATGTCCTCTATCCAGTAATAATGCCCCCCATTGTGAAATAATGTCCCCTGTCCTGTAATAATTTCGCCTGTCCTGGCCCCTATTCTGTAGTAATGTCCTCTATCCAGTAATAATGCCCCCCATTGTGAAATAATGTCCCCTGTCCTGTAATAATGTCCCATCCTGTAATAATATCTCCCGTCCTGACCCCTATTCTGTAGTAATATCTTCTGTCCTGTAATAATGTCCCCTGTCCTGTAATAATGTCCCCATCCTGTAATAATATCTCCCGTCCTGACCCCTATTCTGTAGTAATGTCCCCTGTCCTGTAATAATGTCTCCCATCCTGGCCCTTATTCTGTAATAATGTCCCCATCCTAAATGCAGACATGAATTGAATGTTAATTTTATTCGCTATTTTGTGCGCTATGACTATTTGGAATAAAGGGATAATTATTCAAAGAGTATACATTGCTAATTTTTCAATTTGTTTGTCAAATTTCTTATGTTTTGCGATTATTTAAAAAAAAAAAAATATATATATATATATATATATATATATACTGTATATCAACCTAAATTTACCATTATCATAAAATATAATATGTCACAAAAATAACTCTCTGAAAATTGCTGGGATATGTGCAATCATTCCAGAGTTATTTCCACATAAGTGACACCGGTCCTGGTTTCTAAGGGGTTCAACTGATGATGATGACAATGACGATGACAATAATAAGTAGTAGTAATAATAATAATAACCTTTATTTTTATATAGCGCTAACATATTCCGCAGCGCTTTACAGTCTGCACACATTATCATCACTGTCCCCGTTGGGGCTCACAATCTAAATTCCCTATCAGTATGTCTTTGTAGTATTAACATTGAGAAAAGTAGTAATAATATTAATGTTATGCTCGGGGGTATAGAGCAGCTCCATGGTTTTCCTCTCTTTTTGTGCCATGCATTGACCTATTTTGATGGAGTTTGGGATTCTGCAGCAATTCTGCTCTTTGTCTCTCTCCCCTTCCAGTATGGCCAGCGCAGCAGGGGATGACACCGCCCCTAGTGGGATGTAGGGGTATGTGCAGCTCCTGGAGAGAGTGAGGGTGGAGAGCACAGAACCAGGAGGAGAGGGAGGCAGAGAGGAGGGGCAGGAGAAAGGTTATGTGTGGTTAGAGCTGTTATCCCAGGGGGAGCCTGAAACTCTCACATTCCTGGCATAGCCCAGCTAGTGAGGCAGCAGCAGAGAGCTAGGAGAGCAGAGAGCTGCTGAGAGAGTCAGTGTGCTCTGAGCTCCCAGGCTGTGCACAGCTCCACACACCAAGGACACATGCTGCCACATTGGGGATGATCTGGTGAGTGCACACTGGCCTTCCATGGTTTGGGATTGTAACATGGATGTGTTTTGTTTGTTTGTTTGTTTGTTTGTTTTTATTCTATTTTTCTGCAACAATATGTTTTTTGGCATTTTGCAATTGTTACTATTTTTTATTCCAATGGTTTTTTTTAACTTGTTACATTTTAATGTGTTAATAACCTGCATAATACAAGGAAGCAATGAACATATGTTACATAGTTACATAGTGATACCTCTATATTACCTTAGCTGTTATGCATGTGGGTTTATTTATTATATTGTTTATTTATAATATATTATTTATGATCTATCTAAACATGAGCCCCATAGATTGTGCGTATTTATAGGACTGGTCTCTTGTTGGTCTGGATGGCATGCATTGAGTTTTTGCGATGCGTTTGTCTTTTTTGACTATAGTGTTGTGATAATTCTGCTCGGTATGCTTCGTTTACGATGGAAGGGTTAACAATGGCGCATTCTTTCATGGGGAGAGAAGGACAGAAATGCAGGTGTTTGGTCACCCCTAGCAATGGCTTAGGAATTTGTAGGGTATTTTTTTTTTGTTATTGTTCTTATTTTGAGTGCAGGCTTTTGTATGGTTGTGGCCGGGCTGCAATCCGCAAAGAATGTCAATTGCAACACAAAGAGACCGGTGATGTCAGACTGTAGATATTTCTGAGGTGGTAGTATCTCCTACGCGTGGAAAACAGCTTTGGGCATTAAAAATCCACAACTTGTGGCCTTTAAACTTATCATGTTGTTGACAGCAATTTGTAAAATGTGGACTATATTTTTTTTAATTGATCGTTACATATTAAAATTATGATATGTGTCCACCTGGAAACCACAGGGCATGGCCGAAAAGTAGAAAATGCAAAATGTAAAATTCCAATTTTTCCTAATAAATGTGAGATGTTTCCATAGATAAAACAATGTATGGTTTGTTGTTCAACTTCAACTAAGATTTCTGGTATTCGGCTACAAAACCGAAGCTGCAGGGGGGCATACCAAAGAAATACTGGACCTTATCTCTTTAGAAAAAAAGGGGAGGGAGAATTCCAATCATTAATACAGCCCACTTGCTTAAAACAGGTCAAAAGTCTTACCTCTCCAGGTTACTGTGAGGCAGCGGGGTGTTAGGGACCAGAGCAGTGGATTGGTATTTGCGATTAACCACGAAAGGTACCTTCAAGGTCAATCCTTTGCTGCTCAATGCTCAGGAATAACAAGGGTTCCTCAACCTCCAGCAGTGTCCTCTAATGTTATCTAATCCATTGACATTGCAAAATTTTGGTAAATTAAATAGTTTGAAAAGAAAAAATGCAGATGATGTAATGATATATCTATATATATATATCTCTCTCTCTCAAAAAGCAAGATGAGCGTAGACCAGTAACACGTTCCTATTGTAATATGTTGTTTCTTCCATTCACAGGCTGCTATCACAAGAGCCTTAGATCAGCAGAAGATTCGGGGAAAAGGATTATCCAACATTTTTTCTTTTCCTATTGTGGGATATATATTTATTTTTTTTTGAGCAAGAATGAGAACAGCGGAGGATTCGTCTGGAACAGTCCTACACCGTCTTATTCAGGAGCAACTGAGATATGGGACTCTGAGTGAGAATCGCACATTGTTGGCCATTCAACAGCAAGCTTTGAGGGGCGGTGGGGTCAGTGGAAGCCCCAGGTCATCACTTGAAAGCCTTGAACAAGAGGAGATGCAGGGGAGCCCTTCAACAAGGCAGGAACCTCAAGGGCAGGAACATCATTGTGACCATTTCTACTTGGAGAACCCTATGTACAAAGCTTATGAGTTCCAACATAAGGGTGAGGAGCTCCCAACCTATGATGAAGCCAAAGCTGCCCTTGCTCAATATTATGCAGCTCAAAATGTCCAGAATGTTGAACATGTTCCTCATAGGCAGGACCAGTCCCTTATGGAGCTGAAGCATGGTCATGTAAGGTCTCTAAGTGAGAGGCTGCTGCAGATGTCTCTTGAACGTAATGGTGTCAAGTCTCAAAACCTCATAAGCTCCTCACACAGCTTCCCTCAACTTTCTAAGCAATACCAGTTATCAGTAGCTCGTGGACAACAAGATGGAGTAGTACACTACAGAAATGCTCCACCTGAGTATCCAACTTACAACCAACCTGAGCAGATGAGCGGGTATGTTCCCGAACAAAGGCGATATCCTGGAGATCTCCCATTGTACCATCAGCCTGATATCAGGTAAACACATATAATATAAAAACCATTGTTCTATTTCCTGTGAAGTCTAACATGGCCCATAATAATTCTTTCTTCTATCTGAGAGCCCATAAACCAGACTTCAAACAATTGTCAGTCTGAATTGTGCCTGTCTACATAGATGTATTCGGCCGCACAGACAGACCAACATTGTATTGAAAGCTACATCAAAGGCGGATATAAAAAATCTCTGTAAACTCTGGTCTTTGGTATATAAAAGAGATCCCTGACAAGAAAGCTTGAACTGGGGGGCTCCGACAATTCTGCATTGTTCACACAGGAAGAGATAAGCAAAGGCAGGAAGTGGCTCCGAGAAATGCCGATAGTAATGAAGGAATATTTTCAGCCTCTTAGTAAAAGAATTTTCTCCCTTGTTAGTTCTTGTAACCCCTTTGGCAGCAACGACGATTAGTCCCATTAACGGAAATGCCATCCCCATTGTGAGGGCCATTATGAATTCCTAAAGTTCCAGTCAACGAACAGTAAAAAGGAAGATGTATTATTCTGGCTTTAGGCCGTGCACCTACATCCACCACCTTCCTTCCAGACGTTGGTATCCGGGCTAGCTCTGGAATGGCATTTAGCTCATAAGGAGGATCAATAATTAATACATTAGGTAATTACATTCATAGGAAATTACAAGCATACTCCGGACCTGAGCTAGAATCTTGGAGTAATTAGATGGCCGGCTCTGGCGTAAAGGTTCAGCTTAGTCTCAGGCTAATTAATTATTTCTGGGAGTCGGTGCATTAATTTCGGAGACGCTTGGAAAGATGCTGCTTTGTGTAGGTTGTACAAGACCGTACAGGCCCCACATACAAGTTAATGCTAATCTCTTGGTAGCGTTATAAAAGCAGTTCCCAATGTAAGGTGAAGTCATTTGGTTATTTTGGGACAGGAAGGAAGCACTATCAATCTGCATTTACATTTGGAATCGATTTGCATCATAAAACAAGTAACGATCTGTTTGCTAAGCTTGATAAATGCAGGAATATCTGACTTAACATTCTCATTTCTTCCTTGCAGGACAATGCCAGATCCTAATGTACAATATGGCCAAATGGCATCCTTCAATGCAGCGGGTAACCACATGGCTCGCATGGACGCCTTGCTGCGAGAAAATGAAAAGTTGCGCAGAGAACTTGAAACGTACAGCGAAAAGGCAGTCCGGATCCAAAAGGTAAAGTCAATGTTATAAGAAGACTCCTGGCACATGTCACGAGTGTACCCAGCTGTCTTTCCTGTCTGGTGCACCAGGCCCTACATTTTTGGAAAAGCCATTAGTGTCCATAATTTGATTCCCATCAACAAACAGTTTATTGTAAAGGTTCTCCAGCTGGTCACAGAGGGTGGGGTGTCTACCCCTCTCGGTTTCGTTTTGTCAACCCTTTCACTTTCTGAGCACCAAGGTCCACCCCCCCCCCCTCCCCATAGCCTCCCCTTTAACAGCTGCGAAGACTCTTTGCACAATGAGGCAGCTATGAGCCATTTGTTAAAGGCACACGTAGAGCTGAAGGCCGCTGACAGTTGCTTGGGTTTTGTGTTCTGCTTGAGCTGACCTGATGTGGCATAAATGAGCCATTGTGTGCGGATGAAAAGGTGCCTGTGTTAGGAAGGCCTCAGCTGTAAGGAGCGGGGAGGGGGTGCCAGCCCCTCAGCAAATGTGTAATCCAGACGGGCAGGTGGCATAAAGTCTACAGACATAATCAGTGTTTAAATAAGGAGCCATGGTGCTGTCTAGGCCCTTTAAAACTATTTAGAAACCGGGCGTAATGAGATCACTCCGGGAATCCTGTTCGGTTTGAAGGATTGAGGCGAAAACTAGACTTTAGAGAACCTTTTGGAATATTATGAGTATAATATTAAATATACAGTATATATATATATATATATATATATATATATATATATATATATATAATATATATATACTAATAGATCTATGATGGAAGTATATAATATTAATTAATCTTCAATCAACATTACAGACTATTAATTTCTCTCCATTTTTTTTTCAGCTGGAGACCGAAATTCAGCGAATCTCTGAAGCCTATGACAGCCTCATGAAAGCCTCTTCCAAGAGGGAATCACTTGAGACCACCATGAGGACCAAGATGGAAGAAGAAATGAGACGCATGCAAGACTTTAACCGAGACCTGAGAGGTGAGGGAAGAGGAGACTAAAAGAGAGGCTCCTACCCCCTGTAACAGGCCATGTCATGGTCTGTCAATCATCATTACCTTCTCACAATGGATATTAGCGTTAAGTGAGTGTACTCAGGCTCTTAAGACTATCAAGTCCTTGAAAAGCCATGTAAGAGAACTAAGACGTAGAAAAAACAATGGAGTCTACTGCCAAAGCTCATTAACCTAGATATCCTTTGTGTTAATTGGAGTCTCCACTGCGCTATATATGGGTTATTTTTTGGAAGAAGACCTTGTCACTAGAGAGGCAGCCTCTGAAATAAGGTGGCGGGATGAGCTGAGGATAAAGTAGAATAAGAATGTGTTTCATCCAGGCAGAATTGTAAGGACTAAAATTCATTTTTGTGGTTTTTCTTTAGAACGACTGGAATCTGCAAACAAACAGCTGGCAGCCAGGAGTCTGGAGAGCCGAGAGGACAACCAGGGGACTGTATCCAAGCTGCTCGCTCAATGTAAGTTAGACTTTTGCAAATCAATCCTAAAATTAGTTGTAGAACTACTTTCAAAACTACAACCTCAGTTCTGTTGCAAAACCTTTGCTATGGAAAACGAGAATCCAGTATAATCCTTCAGTCCCTGTTAGGAACTGTGTGAGTTGAGAAGTGGTGAATGTCTTCTTATTCAGCCCCTGTTACACACACTGAAAATATTACACGTCTATTGCTAAGAGTTCATAAACAAGTGAGTCTCAACCTGACCACTGTGTACGTGGGATCTGGCCTGACGCACTTCTGAGGATACAGCGGAGGTGTGTCCATTCTTTGCTTCCTGAAGAAAAGGCTATGTTTCTTTAGCAAACAAACAGAGTTCAATGTGACCTGAATTCTTGGCATTCCAGTAGCTGAGCGTCCCCATCCCCCCTTTTCTTAGCTTTAGAAAAGTGGAGGGAAAAAACACAGTAGATTCCATAAATGGCTAGCACGGCAGGGGTTAACAGGATAAGTTCTGTAGTTAGTGTAGTGAAAAAATGTCTTGCTCTACAAACTGGAAAAAACGAATGTCACGAGGAAGTAGATATATTGAAGTAATAGAAAATACCATACAACGGTTCTGTGTGACTTTCTGCATTATTATCAGTATTTCATTCTGTCATGTTACAGGATAGGTGATAGAAGTATGACTGGTGGAGGACCTAGCGCTGACCCTGAGAATTGGGGACACGTGTCCCTCACATTAATGGAGCAGTTGTGTGCATGCCTGACCACCTCTCTATTCACTTTCTACAGGAGTGATGGTCACGCATGCGCACTGCAGCTTTATTCACAGGGAATTTCGGGATCCCGGGTCTTGGGATACGTGGGGGGTCATCTGTCCCCATATGAATGGAGTGGTAGTGGGCACTGTCTATAATAGTGGTAGTCCCGCATGCACACCCCAGCTTCATTCACATGAGATTTTAGGATTCCCATTCTTGGGATCGTTAGAGACTGGCCGTGGGCTCTCCCGACCCGAGCGTGACCGCTTCATATATTTCTATGCATCTGTCATGCTCAAGTTTGAAGAACCACCGGCCTGGCTGTGCACTGCGTTCGGGTCTTGTTTCGATTTTCTACACCCATCTAACTGCACCCTTAGCTAATAACTATTGTTTGTAGGATAACCCCCTTTAAGGATTCAGTAGCTTCAGCCATAAGGCTGATCCAAGTTCCTATGCATTTTTATTATATATACTTGATACATTTTTATTGCCCAGACCAATGTATTTCCCAATGTTGGAGAGCTGGGAACACCACCAGAGAAAACTGGTCTTACCAGGATATACATCCTTGAGCTGTTATGTCCTTGGTGTCTGGCTTCCCCAAAGCCTGGGAACCTGAATGTTTGCTTAACCTTTTCATGGAAGAGTGAAGTAGCAGTCAAGTTTAACATATTCTTAGGAATATTCTTGTTAGGTCATTCCACATAGAGACAAAGCTCTTGTAAACATGTTCGGATCTCACGGGCCTCTTGGCTGTTTACAGAGCTTATCGTACTTCTCAGGTCTCTTCTTTTTTGTTTGCCAAGTCTCCTAAACCTAGCTGGGATCCCCAGCTCTGAGGGAACGTTACTGGCTTGTAGGCTACGTGCAGCTGTTATACTGAACTCCACTCACCACTTCATTGTTAAACTTGCCTTGTATTTGTTTATGCACTGCACTTCCCACCAGGGACAGGTTCTTATTATGAGTGGTTCATTTTAACCTGTTCCATGAATTGCGTTCACCCTACCTAATGAAGAGATTACTGATAATTTCAGGTTTATTAATTATATTATTGTAATTGCATGCAGGTCGTGAACAGCAGCAGGAGAAGGAGAAGCTGGAGAGAGAGGTCATCCTCCTGCGTAGTGCCAATGAGGACCAGCGGAGGAGAGCAGAGCTTTTGGAAAAAGCCCTTAGTAATGCCCAGTCCACCGCAGCGCGAACAGAAGATGAACTCCGCAAGAAAAGGGCATATGTAGAAAAGGTGGAGAGACTACAACAAGCATTAAGCCAACTTCAAGCTGCCTGCGAAAAGAGAGAACAACTGGAATTGCGTCTGAGGACGAGACTGGAGCAGGAGTTGAAAAATTTAAGGGCTCAACAGGTAGGGAGGACTGTAGTGCACCATTTTTTACATTGAGTGTATATAGTATTACCTACAAGAGAAACTCATATTTTGTTTTTTTCTTCAAACAGAGACAACCACTGTCACAGAATGGAGGTCAATCTCCTGAGCTCTCTGTCCAAGTATTGTCTGAGCAGCTGAGGGAAAAAGAGGAAAGGATCTTGGCACTAGAAGCTGACATGACCAAGTGGGAGCAAAAGTACTTAGAAGAACGCACTATGCGCCAGTTTGCAATGGATGCTGCTGCCACTGCTGCCGCTCAGCGAGATACTACCATCATCAATCACTCCCCTCGCCACTCCCCAAACAATAGCTTCAACGAGGATCTGCTAATGGTCAACCACAGGCATCAAGAGATGGAAAACAGGTATGCTGACTATTCCATATTGCTATACTTGGGTGACTGGTATCCTCTCTTCTCTTCTTTAATAATTTTTTCCATGTTTTTCCTATGTAGAATCAAAGCTCTACATGCCCAGATACTAGAGAAAGATGCAGTGATCAAAGTCTTGCAGCAGCGTAAACCCCACCAGGGCCCATTACGGCCGGCGAAATCTGTGCCCTCCATTTTCACACTATCTGTATCAACTCCAAATTCAACGGCTGGAGATCGACAAGCCAACGTGTCACAAGTGTTAGCAGGTGATTACTTGTGTATATTACTTACACGTCTCAAGACAGCTGGACATGATATTTTAACCATCTGATGTGCATGTACCTCCTGGAATCAGAAAATAACACTCATCATTGCCTTATGTTTCCTTTCTAGTCAGCCAATCAAACTGTTCGCCACCTGCCAATGCCAACATCTTACCCGTGCACTCGAAACATGGCAGCAAAGATGGCAGCACCCAGACGGAGTGTTCAACTCAAGTCACTTACTCCTTTCTGGATAATAACACTTCTTCATTGGGTAAGTCTAGTGTCCATTTTGGATATTTTTTTATTTACTTGCATTAATTTATTTTTTACGGTTGGTTTGTAACCTCCGACGGCTTCATTTCTGTCAATTGAGATCCCACAAAATATTATGGACTTTCGGAAAGGTGTGTTCTTGGCACACACATCCCTAAACACTACCACAGTAAACATTGTATGCTGACCCATGGAATAAGGCAAAAGGAAAAAAAGCTCACCACACTTGCTTGTATGCTCCGAACTGGAGTACTTGAAACCGGTGGGTACCAAAGCCTGCTTGTGGAGCACAGCAAACCATGACTAAAACAATGACTTAATGCGGCACAACCATCTAGTGAGATAAAGACGTCTTTATTTGTTATCCGTTAAAACAAGTGGATCCATACAAATTGCAGTTGTATTTGTTAGTTTTAACGGATAACAAGATTTTATCATACCGGGTGGTTGTGCCACATTACATTCGCCCGTTGACAAGGCTTTCATTGGCTCGCCAGAAGTCTTCACACCACTATAATGCAAGTGTGGACATAGTGTCCCTTGAACAAGCCTGTATTCTTTCATTGCTGATACTCGGGAGACGTTTCGCAACGGCAGAAGCTGCACTCGCTCACCTCCCCTCCCCCAGGCTGAGCCTGTGCCGAGCCTTGCATAGCTGAGAGCTTTCTCCTCTCACAATCCCTGCCAAGGCTTGGCCTCCCTTGGTGATGACTAATGCCAATGAATCTCAGCTATGCAGCTGGGAACAGAATGCAGGTGTGAGGCCAAAAGATTGAACGAAGAAGAGGGGGAAGGGGGTAGAGAAGATGTCCCATGCATCAGAGAATACATTATTGATCTCGCCTGCACTTGCGTTACAATCAATCCTCATTACACCATAGGGTGATATCTAAAATATGTTAAGGAGATGAATGTTACGTGCTCTGCCCTAGTTCCCACAAGTTCCCTGACTAGCAAAAAAAATGTTGTCCGGTCACTAGAAATAACCTCCTCCTCCAGTTTGAGTGGCACTAAGAAGCTTTATGTCTTAAGAACAATTAGTCAATAGATTCTTTAAGGTTTTCCTCATATTTCTCACATTCCCATTACTTCAGAGTAACCTCACCATAAAGATACAGTCTGTCTGCTCACCACGTAAGGCCACAGACATGTCTGGAATGTCTCCCCACCACTACCACCACTTCACGATCCAGCCAAAGAAAATAGACCATTGTGACCCAGTGCGCTCGTTTTTGAAATCTTGAGCAACAGCGCTACATACATCATCCCAGACAAACCCTTTCACACTACAAGGAAGGCCCACTGTCCCGGCTTCACTCCTCATTACAATTCATTGTATGGAATTCGGTCCTCTTTTATGTGGCCACATATTAACATGACTGATCACATGCTTGTCTCATCATCTGTGCATTCAATGGCCTTTGTAAAGGGTGAATCAGAGAATGGAATCGCTCGGGTGCATAGCTACTGCTTAGATGGATAAAATCCACTCATGCATAGACAATCTGCTTTCATGCTGACAGGACATCCAGTGAATGTATATTAATATCTGTCCGCCTGCTGCTCCTCATGTCCTGGCATCTGAAATATTACAATGTAGTGTGTCCAATACATAAGAAATGTGTAACTATCAAGTCAGCTTCATATTTTACATTATCTTAATGATTTTTTCATGACCAGTTTGTTTTTGTGTTCCAATGGCTGACTTCTATCTCACCTGTCCTCCAGCTGGCATACACGCATGTTTGTGTGGACAGAGAGGAATTAAAGCTGAATTTACAGAGAAAAATAATCATGAACGAGCTTTCTTAAGAACGCTTGTTTCACGATAGTCTTCCAGTGTAAACAGGTTGCTGATCATCTGAGGAATGAAAAGAAAGCTTGATCATAGGGTGAAATCATTTTTTTGCTCATTGCAAAACATCATCATTTTCGGCGGTGCGTCATCCTGATAGGGAATTTAGATTGTGAGCCACATCGGGGACAGTGATGATAATGTGTGCAAAAACTGTAAAGCGCTGCGGAATATGTTAGCGCTATATAAAAATAAAGATTATTATTACTATTTAATGTTTAACCCATCCCCATTAGTTTGGACAACTTTACCTTCATCCAACCACTTATTCATTTTTCTGATGAGCTTCTGTATGTTAATGTATTTTTTTATTTTTGTTTTACAGAACCTGAGTCTACTGCTAAAAGCTCCAACATTTCTGAAATGGTAGAAATCCTCATCTGAGTTGGGGGTAACACCCAAATGTTGTTAAAGTCTTACACGACCAGGAAGCATAGCCGGTTGATCAATTGTAGGTTACAGGAAATGAATCCTGCGCTGCAACTATGAGGCAGTCTTAACGCCAGAAGATGTGTTCAGCTTGGAAGCTCCAACCTAAACTGCAGATGGACTTTAGAGTTGTGTGAGCACTGGCTTCTCAGAAGACAAGAAGATTGAGTAAGACCTCCTTACATTTTCACCCATCTGAAGTTGAAGATGCTTACCAACTTCAATAAATGTGATACAGTATCTGATCTTTTGGAACTGCAACTCAACCATAAGACTTTGATTTATGTGGAAACAGACTCTGGGAGGGGGAGATGAATAAAGTCTACTTTTGGCTTTCGAAAGCCAAGGGCCAATTCCTGTTGCTGCTAGAAATACCTACAAAAATGTAGGGGTTTGAAGTGGTTTAAAGTTGTCGGACTCTCGTCCCAAACATTTGTCATGTACATACTTATGTGTTTATTTTTATAAGTTTTCTTCTGTTGATTCTCGAGTTATATTTATACATCTACGTTTCTGTCTTGTTCATACCTTCTGCGGTCTACTTTGATCGATGTTCTACCAAGGGTCAATACATGAGGTAAGCCTCATAGGTTGATACTTACAAAAAGTTCACATAAGTACAAGCCAAATATTATTCCTTGTACATCTCCACTAGATCGTATATCGTATTTATTTTATATTTTAAAACCCCTTTCCCTTACTCCGACCCTTCCCTTTCTCATTGGGTTGCTGTTGCTGGTCAACAGTGGTCGTTTTTTGATTTCTCTTCTTGTACATTGTTTACAAAATTAGATCAGAAGAAAATTGCAAAACGCAATTTACTAAAGATTTTTTTCTAGTAATTTTCACCCCATCCTCCACCCCTTTGACATCAGAATGGGTTACAAATGTAATATATATTTTTTTTGTATTGGTATTTCTGCCTATCTGCGCTGTGAAAGTCTGTTTTATTCCAAAGATGTATGAATCTGATATATATTTTTTGTGAGTTTACTTAAGTTATCGAAAGTATTTAAAGATGTAAGCGTGGCTGTTGTTTCTTAATATTATTCGCTTCATGTATGCTGCCTGGATGCCATCTGGTTCTGCTGTTGCAGACCAGGATTTTGTTATTTTAAATATGAAATTAAATAAATTTTAAAAGTGAAAAGAAGTTTTGTATGACTTAATATAATTTCTTTATTACAACGGAGTTGTATGCCTCGCTCAAAACTTAGAGGGCAATGGATGTAGTGATGATTAATTTCAGTAGGAAAGAAGAAAATTTAGCTCCAAGGATCTGATAAAGTGGTAGTTGGCTGTATTGAATATATCACGAAAATCGGACAAGAGACAAGTACAAAAAGCAACGCGTTTCGGATCATGAGGAAGCATAGGATATGCTATGAAGAAAAGTGATCTGAAACATGTTGCTTTTTTGTAATTGTGTCTTGTCTGATTTTTTAGGTATATTCAATAAGGATGACCTTCATTTTATTGGATTGTGGGAGCTGGAATTTCTGTTCCTTTTCATTGCTACACATAGACCGTGTGATCCATGCACCTAGTGGTGAGTTAGTTGGACTTTTATTTTTTTCTATGTGATTCAAAATCCCCCCAAAAATCATGTACCTCCCATGCAGAGATTTCAAATATATGTTTTTCATGAAAAAATAGATCGTCAGTAACAGATTAGTGGAGGTCCGACTCCCGGCTGATTGAAAGTGCACAGGAAACGGCACTGCACCGTACGGCATGTGGTGGCTGCTAATGGTATTTTTAATACCAGACACAGTCTATGGGCAAGAGTGGCTCTGATTCTACAAAACAGAATACTGAGCACTTTTTATGGCCTGTAAAAATAATCTTCAAATGATGAAGTCACGCTGTTGTGTTCAAAGAAAAAAAAACTGTTTTCATTCCCAAATGGGGTATGGATGATGTGTGTAGGCAACAGATGGACCTCCAAAAATATTCTTACAAAAATAACAAATATTTCCTATATGTGACATAGTCATTCAGAAATAGACTGCCTCAACTTCTATGTCTTGAAAGTTAGCCGCTCAAGAAGAATTCTAAAAAAACATGACGCGACATCTCCACTCCTAGCTTTAACAGCTGAATGGAAGAAACGAAGCAAAAATTCCAACCTTTCATAATCAGAGGAGCTATAAGTGAGCAAATATGCCGAGATGTGTTTACACATTCCTGTGCTAGTGCCCTTCCCCGTCTGCCAAGACTTTATTCACCCTCATGTCTGCATCCCTTCCTCCCTACTACAGCTCCTGATTTATTCATGTCTTACCTTCTTCGTGCTGAATCAGTGAATTTACCACAAAGTAACCTATGTTCTCCCTATGAAGTCATGCTAAACTAATCTTGTGTCTACAAGACTGGGGAGTTCCACCACTCCTCTTGGGCTATCTGCACAAAAGCTGTTCTACCCTGTATGCACACATGGATTTTTCCTCTCTGAACCCTGTTCACACAGGTTATATACAGATGATCAGGTTTTTAAATACATCAGATAGGGATTGCATACATTAGTTAGGACTGCTCTGATAAGGGTATACCGTGAAGATTGGTAGAGCAGCTTAGTATACATTTTTTGCAAAAAACGTATCAACCAAATACCCTGTTTTTTACATCTTTTACTAGCACTTGCGGATTACTGCAACATTTTTTCAAACTGAGTGTTTTTGGTTTTACTATTCTCTTTTGTGTCTTCATTAAACTAATCTTTGGTAGAGTTTGATGTATCTTTAAAAAAAAAATATTGGGTTTGAATAGTTTCTAAATAGTGGTCAGAGACTATATTCTGGTAGCACTAAGTGTTGGGTGGCACACATGTTTGCCTATACAGTTGAGTGGTGGCAGACTAGTAGTGTTGCACATTGCCCTCTCGCCATAAACCATGGAGCTTCTCCCAATTTTCCCAAGCTATAGTTAAACGTTCCTATAGGCACTCATTCACCTAACATAGGAAAAAGTATTTTCTCTAGGCCTTCGTCTGGCCGGTACCTATCAGCATCCCTTTGGTTTCACGGTATAAAAAAGCACAGCAAACTGTGCCACAGCAAAAAAGTACTTTGTGTAATATGTTTATTACAGTGGGTCCATTTGGTGGACAGATGCCTAGGTAGCCATCCAGACTGTGGCCACCATCAGGCCTATATTTCCAGAGTGTGTGTGCACCCAATAGTAGCCATAAATCAAGAGATCGCCGTATTTAAAGTTAAAAATGGTGATACAAAAGTGTTCAAAGATTATGCCAACTGTGAACTGCAACTACAAAGCGTATTGTACCACTTAAAGCCACTGTAACCATCAAATGTTAAGGGGACTGAAACTCTGTCGCACGTCAATATATTCTGCAATGCTTTACAAAGGTTTTAGGCTCTGTTCAATCTTTTGTGACAAAATTCAGTCTAAATGGAATTACTTATAACCAAACGAGTAAAAAAGACAGATAAATGGGATTGTAGTAGCGTTGTCAACACATTTTTTCTCCTTGTCTGTTCAATTTTGGAGTCATTTTAACTTTAAAATGGTTGACCAAGATCTCTCTATTATACAGAGTCTGAGAGTGCTACAAAAATAATAAAAACCACATGTGCACTGATCAACTATGCAGTGGCCACTAGCCTACAGCACTGGCCACTAGCCTACAGAAGACCAGCAGGGACCTAGCCACTGGTACTGAGGAATGATGGAGGATAGCTAAGTGCCTATCAAATGGTCAAGTGCTGCTCTTCCGTACTACTGACTTGGTAACCTGCCGGTCTCCTCATTGTCTTCTTTGGTCATCATTGCATCCACTTATTGGACTGGAAGAGGAAGTGAGGAGATCAGCGGGAAACCTGGGCAGCCATAGTGAGGCATGGTGGAGACTAGGTAGGTGAGTAGACATCCCCTCTAAGCTAAGGATATGAGTAATCTGACTGAATACCTGATAACCTAATTTAATAGACTGGAGTTGTAAAGCAATGTAACCATAACAAGTCTGTCTGGATGACTAATTATGGTTAATTCTTGCCTGCTAATTATTTTCATTCTGTCCTGGTTGCTGTTTTGCTCAGCAGCATTAAGTCACTACAGTGTCAATCAAAATTATTCAATCTTCAATGCAAATTAGGGTTATTAGCATAATATACAAATTTCTTGTTGTTTGTAATAAAACAAAGAAACAAGAACACTGTAGATAGCGCAACACAACTAATATAACAAGGGGTTTGATCATAGTGGTGGTATTAGCAAAATCAGACCAATTTTCTTGGGTGAGAGAATCAAAATTATTCAATCTTCAATGCAAATTAGGGTTATTAGCATAATATACAAATTTCTTGTTGTTTGTAATAAAACAAAGAAACAAGAACACTGTAGATAGCGCAACACAACTAATATAACAAGGGGTTTGATCATAGTGGTGGTATTAGCAAAATCAGACCAATTTTCTTGGGTGAGAGAATACATGGTCATGGGACCATAGCCTAAATAGGATCCTTCATAAAAAGTACATATGTTGCAAATCAGGTGTTGTCTCAAGCATCTAATCAAGCGCTTCATTAGTAGCATCATGGAACCGAGGGGTATGTTCACATAGCAATTGTGAAGGCGTTTTTGAAACAAATCCTCCCTAAATTGATAAGTTTAAAGGGACTCTGTCACCTGAATTTGGCGGGACTGGTTTTGGGTCATATGGGCGGAGTTTTCGGGTGTTTGATTCACCCTTTCCTTACCCGCTGGCTGCATGCTGGCTGCAATATTGGATTGAAGTTCATTCTCTGTCCTCCATAGTACACGCCTGCGCAAAGCAATCTTGCCTTGTGCAGGCGTGTACTATGGAGGACATAGAATGAACTTCAATCCAATATTGCAGCCAGCATGCAGCCAACTGGCAAGGAAAGGGTGAATCAAACACCCGAAAACTCCGCCCATATGACCCAAAACCAGTCCCGCCAAATTCAGGTGACAGGTTCCCTTTAAGGTCACTCTGTGTGACTGGAGACTTCTGAATCCTCCCAGGGCACGCAGTGGTTTGCCAGGAACATGTGTTCTATGAGGGAGACCACCATTACAAAATAAACTATTTACTCAATGGGAACTTGGTAGGGAATATATACAGGAGGTGGTGGACACACAACTTCACAAATGTTTTCTTCACAACATGGAGCATTTTCCCACACAGTTTTGATTGCTACCTCTTTACTCTCTTTACTTGTTCTCTGTATTCACCATTTCCTACTACTTCATCACAACCCAGCTTGAGACTACAGTTCAGCTTAGAAAGAGTCCTTTACTCAACCCGTGGTTCTGCGTCTTCTTTCACCTTAGGGGAGATATGGTGCCAAAATAGCCAATACGTATCTTCTCTAATACTGACGCTCAGTAACTCCGCCCAGCATTACCCACTATACATCTTGTGTACTCAGTCCTGTCACCTTCGTGAGTTATAAACTCTAGGTCTTACTGCTAGGCATCACTCTCAGGACCCATCTCCAAAGAATCACTCTGTCTCTCAGTCACTTTTCCTCTTTACTGCTCCGGATCACGCTATCTCTCCTGGTCTCCTCTCACTTTATTGACACCTTAGAATGTGGTACTACTCACATTGGACCTTAGCTCCTTTCTCTATGCACTCTAGACCCCATCTGACAATCTAACAGGGAACTGTCTTTTGTCCCTTCAAATTATCCCCTCCCACTCTGTGCTAGTCCCAAACATTTACTCTCACTGTCCTGTCAACTACATGTTGCTGGGCAGAATACAATAACCAACACCATAGCATATTTCACAGTTCACATTACACATATTCTTCAAGGTGGAACATGGGCAGCATTTCCATCTCCTTACATTTGCGTTATGGATATTCTTGGCCAGAACCCATCTTATATTGAAAGAGGCCGCATCTCGTCTAGTGACGCAGCCGTCCAGTGGGGGCAGCCATCTAGTGGATCTCGCCCACTAAAAGTGTATGGCGCGACTAGTAGGGCTGTGGCTGGTAATATGCATAACCTACACGTTCCTGCCGGTCTCGGCTCAGAAACCGGTGAATGTGTGTGCGCTGGGGGAATTCAGAAGTCTGCAGTCACATGGAGTGAGTGCAGACATTAATTTCGACTGGCCAACAACCCCTTTAACCCTGGAGCAGTTAAAAGAAGTGGAAGCTGTACGGTTTCTTAATAGATGATACAGGGAAAAGATGTCGGATTAAAGATGTTGTGTGCACATAGCCACATTCTGCGCCACAAACTTCTTGAAAAGCTCTGTGCGCTCATAGCCTACTACTAACCTGTCATTTTTCTTACGGAATAATGTTGCTTCTATTAGTTCTTATCCACTGAGATTGCATGCTGTTATATGCATCTTCCACTTCAAAGTGTCACTCAAAATATCCAGGAAACGTTTTTTTGCAAACCTGCCAGGAATATCTACTGAAGATCCCCCGACTTATTTTGCTTCAGCACCAAGCAAATGACATTCTTGTCCTCACTTCCCGACATTCCACAAGCAACCATCCAGTCTGGTGCCTGCAAACTATGTCCAACCGCCCAAAAGGGAAACACTCTTATTAGCACCAAGAATGCTATTCTCTCATCTTTTCTAGCACTTTGTGACTTGTCGTTGACAATTATGTCAGCAGTGCTGGGATTTGTAGTCTCATATAACACTTTTCTCAATATATATTATATACAGTATATACAGTATATATATATATATATATATATATATATATATATACTGTATATAGTATATATATATAATGATAAATGATAGTTTTGTGCATTTACAATGGTAAGTTTTAATTTTGATCAAACTTTCAGAAATGAATGCGTCAAAGTGATAATGCAGCAGTGCACGCAGGTGTCAGCTCTTCACAAGGGTAATTTACGATTTTAGATGTTCTTCCATTGTTTACATAGATTTATTATGTGGATGCTGGTTTCTTGCCATGTAGAAAATCGTACAGATCTGTGTGTGCCTGAAATAGAGAAATGAGAGTGTGAACCCGACTGAGGGCAGGAGTCTGATGAGTCCTGACCGCGTATGCCGAGTACGGTCTTTTCCTACGTATGTAACCTAACCACCAAGACTGCCCACCGCCCCAACCTTTCCTTAAATAAAACATAACCAATTATTCGTTTGGATATTTTGGCCACAGCGGCCAACTTTTATTAACAAAATTAACATAACATAAATACAACAGTATAAATTCGAGGGGAGGGTTCTTGGAGCTAAAAAGATCTGGCAAAACCCCACAAGATAAGATCGACCACCATATTACCCTCAGCCGTGAAAACCAGCTCGAGGGCACCGTACATCCCGTTCCGGGAAGAGAAGAAACCACCAACAGCTCCCAGGGTAAAACCCCGTCCAGAGCCCATACCAAAATGCCAGATCCAACCCTACCACATTTTAAATTGCCTGTAATTATGCTCCAATTCCTTCCCCCAACCAATCAGCGTCAACTCCAAGAACCCCCACCCCCCCACAGCCACTGTGACAATAAATGAATAAAAATGCAATTAATGACCAAACCCCCGCATACCAAGTGTAAACCCAAATTGTCCTTTTTTTTTTTTTTTTTATATAACTTCCTTCGCCATATCAATATATAAACTCTGCCCCACAATTCCCCCCCCCCTCGTTAAACAAAAAAACCCCAAACACAAGCCTACAAGGGAGGGTGGGTGGGTCTTCCTTCTCTTGGATCAAGGTAGGGAATGGCGGTTTTCCCGCACTTTCCCTACTACCTCCCCCTTCTAAACCCCTCCCCCCTTTCCTTTCTCCTATCCCCAGCCGGAGCATCATTTAAAAAAGACCACCCGGCTCAAAGCAGTCATGGGGGGCCTCCTCCCAGCTGCGCTTTGTTCCAGCCCCCATCTGGAGTTTAATTATTGTGTTGACTGATGTAGCGCCAACATAATCGGCAGCTCCGCACAGACACCATGATTACTTTCCCCACTGGGGCTCACAATCTAAATTCCCTATGAGAATGTCCTTGGAGTGTGGGAGGAAACCGAATTATTCGGAGAACAATATATGAACTCCATGCCGATCTTGTCTTTTGGAATTTGAACCCAGAACTCGGGGCTAGGGTTGAGCGAAACGGATCGGTCAATTTCAGAAATCGCCGACTTTTGGCAAAGTCGGGTTTCGTGAAACCTGACCCGATCCCACAGTGGGATCGGCCATGAGGTCGGCGATCTGCGCGCCAAAGTCACGTTTCGTATGACGCTTTAAGCGCCATTTCTCAGCCAATGAAGGTGCATGCAGAGTGTGGGCAGCGTGATGACATAGGTCTCGGTCCCCACCATCTTAGAGAAGGGCATGACAGTGATTGGCTTGCTTTCTGTGGCGTCACAGGGGCTATAAAGGGGCGTGCACGCCGACCGCCATCTTACTTCTGCCGATCTGAGCATAGGGAGAGGTGTTGCTGCAGTTAGTCAGAAGCAGGGATAGCGTTAGGGAGGGAAGATTAACCCCCAAACCACTTGTGCTGTAGCAATTTCCACTGTCCAACACCACCTTTTCTTTGCAGGGACAGTGTTTTTTTTTGGGGGGGTGCATCAGCTCTGTAGCTTCTTAGGCTGCATTATAAGGCTCCCTGATAGCTGCACTGCTGTGTGTACGCCGCTGTGCAAACCAACTGTCTTTTTCAAAGCAAAAATCCTGTTGCTCCTTTCTGCACAGTTCTCTTGTTTGTTTGTCCACACTCTTTTTGTGCAGCAGTGCTTTTTATTGCTGCCATACTTGTCCTTTGATCATTGTATGGCGATTGAAATTCTACTCCAGCCCTTGTATTTTTTGATATATCTGCCAGCCACGTTCTGCCTTGTCCATTGTGTGGTGTAGTACACAGTGCCTTTTTTTTTCCTGCAGTCTCCCATCCCCCCCAAAAAAAGGGACCTTTACATTGCCACTAAGTGGATCTACGTGAGTTCTGTTTGGCGTATATCTGCCAGCCACGTTCTGCCTTGTCCATTGTGTGGTGTAATACACAGTGCCTTTTTTTTTCCTGCAGTCTCCCATACCCCCCCAAAAAAGGGAGCTTTACATTGCCACTAAGTGGATCTACGTGAGTTCTTTTTGGCGTATATCTGCCAGCCACGTTCTGCCTTGCCCATTGTGTGGTGTAATACACAGGGCCTGTTATTTCCTGCAGTCTCCCCCCCCCCCAAAAAAAAGGGAGCTTTAAATTGCCACTAAGTGGATCTACGTGAGTTCTGTGTGGCGTATATCTGCCAGCCACGTTCTGCCTTGCCCATTGTGTGGTGTAATATACAGGGCCTGGTTTTTCCTGCAGTCTCCCCCCAACAAAATAAAAAGGGAGCTTTACATTGCCACTAAGTGGATCTACGTGAGTTCTGTGTGGCGTATATCTGCCAGCCACGTTCTGCCTTGTCCATTGTGTGGTGTAATACACAGGGTCAGTATTTTCCTGCAGTCTCCCCCCAACAAAATAAAAAGGGAGCTTTAAATAGCCACTAAGTGGATCTATGTGAGTTCTGTTTGGTGTATATCTGCCAGCCACGTTCTGCCTTGTCCATTGTGTGGTGTAATACACAGGGCCTTTTTTTTCCTGCAGTCTCCCATCCCCCCAAAAAAGGGAGATTTACATTGCCACTAAGTTGATCTACGTGAGTTCTGTTTGGCGTATATCTGCCAGCCGCGTTCTGCCTTGTCCATTGTGTGGTGTATTACACAGGGCCTGTTTTTTCCTGCAGTCTCCCCCCAACAAAGTAAAAAGGGAGCATTAAATTGCCACTAAGTGGATCTGCGTGAGTTCTGTGTGGCGTATATCTGCCAGCTACGTTCTGCCTTGTCCATTGTGTGGTGTAATATACAGGGCTTGTTTTTTCCTGCAGTCTCTCAGCAACAAAATAAAAAGGGAGCTTTAAATTGCCACTAAGTGGATCTATGTGAGTTCTGTGTGGCATATATCTGCCAGCCACGTTCTGCCTTGTCCATTGTGTGGTGTAATACACAGGGCCTTTTTTTCCTGCAGTCTCCCATCCCCAAAAAAAGGGAGCTTTACATTGCCACTAAGTGTATCTACGTGAGTTCTGTTTGGCCTTGTCCATTGTGTGGTGTAATACACAGGGCCTGTTTTTTCCTGCAGTCTTCTGTCCAAAAAAAAAGGGAGCATTACATTACCACTAAGTGGATCTACGTGAGTTCTGTGTGGCGTATATCTGCCAGCCACGTTCTGCCTTCTCCATTGTGTGGTGTAATACACAGTGCCTTTTTTTTCCTGCAGTCTCCCATCCCCCCCCAAAAAGGGAGCTTTACATTGCCACTAAGTGGATCTACGTGAGTTCTGTTTGGCGTATATCTGCCAGCCACGTTCTGCCTTGTCTATTGTGTTGTGTAATACACAGGGCCTGTTTTTACCTGCAGTCTCCCATCCCCCCCAAAAAAGGGAGCTTTACATGGCCACTAAGTGGATCTACGTGAGTTCTGTTTGTCGTATATCTGCCAGCCACGTTCTGCCTTGTCCATTGTGTGGTGTAATACACAGGGCCTGTTTTTTCCTGCAGTCTCCCCCCAACAAAATAAAAAGGGAGCTTTAAATAGCCACTAAGTGGATCTATGTGAGTTCTGTTTGGTGTATATCTGCCAGCCACGTTCTGCCTTGTCCATTGTGTGGTATAATACACAGGGCCTGTTTATTCCTGAAGTCTCCCCCCAACAAAATAAAAAAGGAGCTTTAAATTGCCACTAAGTGGATCTACGCGAGTTCTGTTTGGCATATATCTGCCAGCCACGTTCTGCCTTGTCCATTGTGTGGTGTAATACACAGGGCCTGTTTTTTCCTGCAGTCTCCCCCCAACAAAATAAAAAGGAAGCTTTAAAGTGCCACTAAGTGGATCTACGTGAGTTCTGTTTGGCGTATATCTGCCAGCCACGTTCTGCCTTGTCCATTGTGTGGTGTAATACACAGTGCTTTTTTTTCCTGCAGTCTCCCATCCCCCAAAAAAGGGAGATTTACATTGCCACTAAGTGGATCTACGTGAGTTCTGTTTGGCGTATATCTGCCAGCCGCGTTCTGCCTTGTCCATTGTGTGGTGTAATACACATGGCCTGTTTTTTCCTGCAGTCTCCCGCCAACAAAATAAAAAGGGAGCTTTAAATTGCCACTAAGTGGATCTATGTGAGTTCTGTGTGGCGTATATCTGCCAGCCACGTTCTGCCTTGTCCATTGTGTGGTGTAATACACAGTGCCTTTTTTTTCCTGCAGTCTCCCATCCAAAAAAAAAAAAAAGGGAGCTTTACATTGCCACTAAGTGGATCTACGTGAGTTCTGTTTGGCGTATATCTGCCAGCCACGTTCTGCCTTGTCCATTGTATGGTGTAATACACAGGGCCTGGTTTTTCCTGCAGTCTCCCATCCCCCAAAAAAGGGAGATTTACATTGCCACTAAGTGGATCTACGTGAGTTCTGTTTGGCGTATATCTGCCAGCCGCGTTCTGCCTTGTCCATTGTGTGGTGTAATACACATGGCCTGTTTTTTCCTGCAGTCTCCCGCCAACAAAATAAAAAGGGAGCTTTAAATTGCCACTAAGTGGATCTATGTGAGTTCTGTGTGGCGTATATCTGCCAGCCACGTTCTGCCTTGTCCATTGTGTGGTGTAATACACAGTGCCTTTTTTTTCCTGCAGTCTCCCATCCAAAAAAAAAAGGGAGCTTTACATTGCCACTAAGTGGATCTACGTGAGTTCTGTTTGGCGTATATCTGCCAGCCACGTTCTGCCTTGTCCATTGTATGGTGTAATACACAGGGCCTGGTTTTTCCTGCAGTCTCCCATCCCCCAAAAAAGGGAGATTTACATTGCCACTAAGTGGATCTACGTGAGTTCTGTTTGGCGTATATCTGCCAGCCGCGTTCTGCCTTGTCCATTGTGTGGTGTAATACACATGGCCTGTTTTTTCCTGCAGTCTCCCCCCAACAAAATAAAAAGGGAGCTTTAAATTGCCACTAAGTGGATCTACGTGAGTTCTGTGTGGCGTATATCTGCCAGCCACGTTCTGCTTTGTCCATTGTGTGGTGTAATACACAGGGCCTGTTTTTTCCTGCAGTCTCCCCCCAACAAAATAAAAAGGGACCTTTAAAATTGCCACTAAGTGGATCTACGTGAGTTCTGTGTGGCGTATATCTGCCAGCCTCGTTCTGCCTTGTCCATTGTGTGGTGTAATACACAGGGCCTGTTTTCTCCTGCTGTATTCCCGCCAAAAAAAAGGGAGATATAAATTCTCAAATAGTTACTATACACCTTCTACCTTGTGTAACAGTAGCATATAACGCTTGTTATTTTGGTAACATTCCCGCAAAAATGAGGAAGTCTGGTGGAAGAGGCCGTGGGCGGTCGTTGCCAGCTGGTACTGATGGTGGTTGTGGTAGTGGAGCATCTGGTGGTACTGGGAAAAGCAAGATAGCACCAAATGCTCGAGGTGTAGAGGCAGCGTCATCGTCTGGCTACACAAGGCCTCGAAGGCGCCCTTATCTGGGAGTAGGAAAACAGCTTTTAAAGCCGGAACAGCAGGAACAAGTTTTGGCTTTCCTTGATGACTCAGCCACCATCTCTTTCACCTTCTCTTCAGAAGCTTCTAAATCTAAGGGTACCGTCACACTATAACATTTCGATCGCTACGACGGTACGATTCGTGACGTTCCAGCGATATCGTTACGATATCGCTGTGTCTGACACGCAGCAGCGATCAGGGATCCTGCTGAGAATCGTACGTCGTAGCAGATCGTTTAGAACTTTCTTTCATCGCTGGATCTCCCGCTGTCATCGCTAGATCGGTGTGTGTGACACCGATCTAGCGATCTAGCGATGCGATCCAGCGATGCGTTCGCTTGTAACCAGGGTAAACATCGGGTAACTAAGCGCAGGACCGCGCTTAGTTACCCGATGTTTACCCTGGTTACAAGCGTTAAACTAAAAAAAAAAAAACAGCACATACTTACATTCTGGTGTCCGTCAGGTCCCTTGCCGTCTGCTTCCCGCACTGTGACTGCCGGCCGTAAAGTGAAAGCAGAGCACAGTGGCTGTGCTTTCACTTTCACTTTACGGCCGGCAGTCACTGAGTGCGGGAACCAGACTGTAAGGGACCTGACGGACACCAGAATGTAAGTATGTGCTGTTTGTTTTTTTTTAGTTTAACGCTTGTAACCAGGGTAAACATCGGGTAACTAAGCGCGGTCCTGCGCTTAGTTACCCGATGTTTACCCTGGTTACCCAGGGACCTCGGCATCGTTGGTCGCTGGAGAGCTGTCTGTGTGACAGCTCCCCAGCGACCACACTACGATTTACCTACGATCACAGCCAGGTCATATCGCTGGTCGTGATCGTAGGTAAATCGTATAGTGTGACGGTACCCTAAAACCAGCGAGTCGTCAGTGGATGCTCCAGGTCCGGAAAAAGTTGCTTCCTTGTGTCCTTCACCCAAAACAAAAGTGAAGGATGCGGCAGGCAACACTACACTTTACTCCATGGAGCTCTTTACACATACAGTGCCTGGGATAGAGAGGGAAATTGTTAAAAGCCCATTACAGGAATAATCAGACATGGAGTGCACAGATTCACAGCCACAGCTAGATTATTATGCTGTTCCATTGACTCAGATCACAACTTTGCCCTCGCAGTGTACTGAGCCCGAATCTGACCCTGATGAGACTATGGTGCCAGTCCCGAACGCTATAGCACCTTACACGGTGGCACAGAGGACGGTGCACATGACATTGAAGAGGAGGTGATAGATGACCCAGTTGTTGACCCAGATTGGTAGCCATTGGTGGAAGAGGGTGCCGCAGCCTGGAGGTCAGAAGCGGAGGAGGATAATCTGCAGCAGCCATCTACATCACAAAAGCTGTCACCTGGCAGGCCCGCATCAGGCCCAAAACGTGTGTCAAAAACCACAATAGGTGTAGGACAGCGTTGCAATCCGGTGGCAGTAGCACGGCGTGCAAAGCCTGAAAAGGTATTCCATAGTAGGATGAGTGCAGAGTGGCTATTTTTTAACCAAGATCCGAATGATCAGTCCAAAGTTATATGTAAGAAATGCTCCAAGACCTTTAGCAGAGGGAAGAATCTTCAAAATTTAAATACAACGTGCATGCGTAGACATCTAACCAGCAGGCACTTGGAAGCATGGACTAACTACCAAACGTCCCGTACCGTTGGTGCACTTGCTCATATTGAAGCTAGTCAGCAACGCAACATTTCTTCCCTAACTGGAAGCCCACCGGTTATGACACCACCAGTAGCAAATGTGGAGGTATTGTCGCAAGGCCAAAGCAGTCAGGGAATCGCAAGGTTCTTGGTTGGAAACACTGTAGGTAGGCCCACATCAAGAATACCATCGCCAAGCCTCTCTCAATCTGCCATGTCCACCACCAACACCGCTAGTTCCACCATATGCAGCTCTCCAGTCCAGCTCAGCCTAAAAGAGACTCTCGATAGGAAAAGAATGTACTCTTCCTCTCATCCGCGTACACAGGGTTTGAATGGCTACATTGCTCGACTAATCTCGTTAGAGATGATGCCCTACCGTTTGGTTGAAAGCGAAGCTTTCAAAGCCCTGATGGCCTACGCAGTACCACGCTATGACCTACCCAGTCGACACTTCTTTGCGAGAAAAGCCATCCCAGCACTCCACCAACGTGTCAAAGAACGCATTGTCCAGGCACTCAAGCAATCGGTCAGTAGAAAGGCGCACCTCACAACAGATGCATGGACCAGTAGGCATGGCCAGGGATGTTACGTGTCCATTACCGCACACTGGGTTAATGTGGTGGATGCAGGGTCCACAGGGGACAACAATACTGGCACAGTTCTGCCTAGCCCACGGTCTAGGAAACAGTTGGCTGTAGGCGTTTGTTCCTCCTCCTCCTCCAGAAGCGAAAGCGCGTCCACAGAGCGCAGTCGCACGACCACTCCATCCGCAGCTGTCAGTCTTGCACCCGTGGTGTCCCAATATGGAACAGCTAGTGGGAAGCGTCAACAGGCTGTGCTGCAAATGAAGTGTTTGGGCGACAACAGACACACCGCGGAAGTACTGGCCGAGTACTTGCAGCAACAAACTCAGTCATGGCTGGGCAGTGTACATCTTGAGGCAGGCAAGGTAGTCAGTGATAACGGAAGGAATTTTATGGCTGCCATAGCCCTTTCAGAACTGAAACACATACCTTGCCTGGCTCACACATTGAACCTGGTGGTGCAGTGCTTCCTCAAGAATTACCCAGATTTACCAGCTCTGCTCTTGAAGGTGCGCAGACTTTGCTCGCACATCCGCCGGTCGCCCGTACACTCCAGCCGTATGCTTAACCATCAGCTATCGCTGAATCCTCCCCAGCACCGCCTAATAATCGACATGGCAACAAGGTGGAACTCCACACTGCACATGCTTCAGAGGCTGTGCGAACAGAGGCGTGCTGTCATGTATTTGTGGGAGGATACACATACACGGGCAGGCAGTTGGATGGCAGACATGGAGTTGTCTGGTGTGCAGTGGTTGAAGCTCCAAGACCTCTGTGAAGTCCTTCAGTGTTTTGAGGAATGCACATGGCTGGTCAGTGCGGACGGCGCCATCATAAGCATTAGCATCCCACTAATGCGTCTGCTGATGCAAAGTTTGACGCACTTCAAGGAGCAGGTTTCTGCGGCCTTGATGACAGTCAGCCATTGTCTGCTCAGGGAACTTTACTGGACGAGGTGGCAGACGAAGAGGAGGAGGAGGATGATGGGGCTGAATATTTATGGGAGGAGGATGCTTCATAGGGGGCAATAGAAACTGGTGGCATTGCAAGGTCAGGTACAGGGTTTTTACGTGCCACATGTAATGTAGATTTTCAAGAAAGTGCTCCTCAACCAGCACAAGCAGTGAATTGATACCTGGATCTTTGGCCCACATGGCAGAGTATGCCTTGCGTATCCTAAAACGGGACCCCCGCATTATCAAAATGATGACCGATGACGATTACTCGTTAGCATGCCTCCTGGATCCACGATACAAAGGCAAATTACAAAGTATCATGCCACATGAGAACCTTGAGCAAATATTGGCTACCAAACAAGCAACTCTTGTAGACCGTTTGGTTCTGGTATTCCCAGCACACAGCGGCGCTAATGGTTCTCACACGAGCTGTAGGGGGCAACATGGCAGAGGTGTTAGAGGTGCACAAAGCCGAAGTGGCGTTGGACAGAGGGGATTTATGACCAGGTTGTAGAGTGATTTCGCAATAACCGCAGACACGACAGGTACTGCTGCATTGATGCAAAGTGACAGGAGACAGCATTTGTCCAGTATGGTTACCAACTATTTTTCCGCCATTATCGATGTTCTCCCTCATAGGTCATTCCCCTTTGATTACTGGGCAACTAAACTAGACACCAGGCCCGAATTGACAGAATATACATTACAGGACCTCGCTTGCCCAGCTGCTAGTGTGCTCTCAGAAAGAGTCTTCAGTGCTGCTGGTTCAATACTGACCGAAAAAAAGGACACGTCTGGCTCCCCGAAATGTTGATGATCTAACCTTCATTAAAATGAACCAATCATGGATTTAAAATTATTTTGCCCCACCTTCACCTGCAGACACGTAGCTTGCCTGAAAAATTGCTTGTATTGGCCTCTTACTGACTGCTCCAATTTCGCCATTTGCAGGTGCCGAATGTCCGCCATAGGCCATTTTTATACCTCCCTAAATGGGCTGACTCTCCGTGGTCACAACTTGGCACAAGCATCCGGGCGAGTGTCGTTTGCCTGGACAGGTGTGTATGCCCACTCTTCGGCGACGGCACTGGCACAGGGTCCTGCAGCGCCCTAGAGACCTGATCGTTGCAGTAGTGTCGCTCTGCCACTAAGGGGAGTGATGGTACGTCTGATGGCACTAAAGGAGTTCATCTGACCAGGTATCACAAGCACACACTACACTTCACACTCCGGCCACTAGGGGGAGCAAAAGGTTCTATTTACTAGGCCACTCCTCACACTGGTAAAACTAGGGGTTGGATAGGAAGTTAGACAGAAGCTGACTGGGTTTTGTCCAGGCAACATCCCGTGGCAGGGGGTGTTGCGGGGAAGATTCAGGGGGTCCCTGTCAGGCGTGGGAACCTGGCAGGTACCTAGCGACAAGGCAGAACGTTACGGAGCCGCGCCTGCACTACCTTGCGGCGGCATCTAAAGAAAGGACACAAATCGAAGGATATTGTGGACAGTGAGAAATGAGATCAAGCACAAAGGAGAGCCAGTAGGAGTCGTGCCCGGAGAACGGCAACATCTTACTGAGGCGCGTAGCCGGTGCCCGGAACACCGAGGAAGTAACTGACTTTATGCCTTACTTCAAATACCGCAGGACAGTTAATTATAGGTTGGCTGTCTACCTTACATCACCTAAGCAGACATAGGGAGCAACCGTAGAGAGGGGCGTCTCTAGGGTCCCGGAAGAGCTCCGAGCCTACCTGTCAAACGGATGCGTCCTAGCCATAACAAACCTGGGGGACGGAGAATAGAAAGAATGAGAAAGAACTAGAAAGAACTGGAATGAACGAGAATAGAAGTTGTGAGGACTATCCTGAATGCTCAGCAGGGAAGCACTACAACACACAGGCGCTAGTGGTAGGCAATGATTTCCACCTGCAAAGGGAACTCTGGATGTGCCTTCGGACCGGCCGGTCTCAGACAGCCCTGTTAACAGTGCTCTGGATTGAGGATCCTGAAGTCACCAGTAAAGAGGTAAAGAGACTGCAACCCTGTGTCCTCATTATTGATTGCACCTCACACCATCGTCACCTACACTACTGCGAAGCCCTGGGGATATACTTCACCTGTGGGAAGGTATACCATCTAGCTGCCATCACATCACCCCAGTGGACCCCAAGCAGCGTCGGTCACCCTGACCGAATACCACAGGTGGCGTCACGAAACCTTGACAGACTTGTTTCACCTTTTATTGGACGCCCCTTAGCAGGGTCACGGAACGGGTCCAGCCACTGTGACAACCCCAGAACTTAGCCAGTAGAGGAATGGTACCGAGTAACCCACGGCCCTGCGTCTGGGGGCGCTCCAGTCCTACATAGTACAATGAAGTGTCTCTGATGGTGGTGGTGCACAACCAACGTCAGACACACCGTCGTAATATGAGGTGCCCTGTGCCAGTACCGCCACCCACGAGAGAGTGTTCCCCCCCAGCTCGAACTGTGCTCTACCACTTGCAAAACTTACCTGCCCCACCACTGTGTAGTCTGTGCTGTTAAATTCTTAAATGGCACTGCCATTACAAATTTGTTGCAATGATAGATGATAGTTAAATATACAGGGGCCCTTGCTTCCTTTTTGACCCCTTAATGCTTTGCGCCAACTACCACTGTCTGCAACTCTGCAGAGGAGCCCACCCCTGTACCTGGCTATGCCACCAGTTTATTTATGACCAATTCATTGGCGGACATTTAGCCCACTTTAGTATTTTGGCCTACTAACTGTGTCAGCCACTTATAACAGCTGTCCTCCGCTGAACAAAGCTATGCCACCTGAGTAACCCTGTTACCAATTGTGAACTGCATTTAGCCACCTTGTTTATTTTAGGCCTCTGTCTGTCTGTCTGCGCCACACATTACAACTCTCCCCCCCTGAAACAAGCTAGGCTGCCTTGTTAATCCTGGTAGCAGTTATGAACTGCATTTTGCCACCTTTTTTTATTTTAGGCCTCTGTCTGTCTGTCTGTCTGCGTCACACATTACAACTCTCCCCCCCCTGAAACAAGCTAGGCCGCCTGGTTAGTCCTTGTTGCAGTTTAGAACTGCATTTAGCCACCTTTTTTTATTTTAGGCCTCTGTCTGTCTGTCTGTCTGCGCCACACATTACAACTCTCCCCCATCTGAAACAAGCTAGGCCGCCTGGTTAGTCCTGCTAGCAGTTTTGAACTGCATTTTGCCACCTTTTTTTATTTTAAGCCTCTTTCTGTCTGTCTGTCTGTCTGTCTGCGCCACACATTACAACTCTCCCCCCCTGAAACAAGCTAGGCCGCCTGGTTAGTCCTGGTAGCAGTTTCGAACTGCATGAAGCCACCTTTTTTAATTTTAGGCCTCTGTCTGTCTGTATGTCTGTCTGTCTGTGCCACACATTACAACTGTCCTCCGCTTTAAAAAGCTATGCTGCCTGTGTACTACTCAAACTAATTTTGAACAGACATTAGCCTACTTTTTTTTTATTTTAGGCCTCTGTCTGTCTGTCCGTGCCACGCATTACAACTGTCCTCCGCTTTACAAAGCTATGCCGCCTGTGTACTACTCAAACTAATTTTGAACTAGACATTAGCCTACTTTTTTTATTTTAGGCCTACTCTGTCTGTCTGAGCCACTTATTACAGTTGTCCTCCTCCGCTGAACCAAGCTATGCCGCCTGTGTACTCCTCTGACCAATTTAGAACAGCATTTAGCCTACTAACTTATTTTGTCCGAGTAACTGTGTCAGACTCTCACAACAGTTGTCCTCCACCGCTGAACCCAGCAATGCCGCCTCTGTAGTCCTCTTAGCAATTGTGAAAAGAATATAGCCTTATTTTTTATTTTAGGCCTACTCAGGGTGTCAAAGCCACTAATTACACTTGTCCTCCTCCGCTTAACCATGCTAAGCCGCCTGTGTACTCCTCGTACCAACTCTGAAATGCAATTATCCACCTTTTTTAATTGTGGTTCTACTCTGTCTCTCTGAGCCACTTATTACAGTTGTCCTCCGCTGAACAAAACTATGCCGCCTGTGTACTCCACTTACCTATTTTGAACTGCATTTTGCCTACTTACTTATTAAGGCCTACTAACTGTGTCTGCCTCCCATTACTGTTGTCCTCCACTGAACAAAGCTGAGCCTCAATTTTCATCCGGTGTCAGATATTTAACTGCATTTGGCCTACTTCTTTGGTTGGGCCTACAAATGGTGTGAGCCACAGCTTGGTGTTCTCCACAGAATAAAGGTGATCTTAAATTTACAGGCTTTCAGCCTATATCAAATATTAAACTGCATTTGGCCTACTTGTTTAGTTGGGCCTACTAGCGGTGTCTGCCGCTGCTTGGTGTTCTCCACCACTTTACAAAGCTGAGCTTTAATCTTCAGGCTTTCGGCCTACATCACATATTACACTGAATTTGGGCTACTGGTTTGGTTGGGCGCACTAATGGTGTCTGCGGCTGCTTGGTGTTCTCCTCCACTTTACAAAGCTGAGCTTCAATCTTCAGGCTTTTGGCCTACATCACATATTACGCTGAATTTGGGCTACTGGTTTGGTTGGGCATACTAATGGTGTCTGCGGCTGCTTGGTGATCTCCTCAACTTTACAAACCTGAGCTTCAATCTTCAGGCTTTCAGCCTACATCACATATTACACTGAATTTGGGCTACTGGTATTAGTATCGCACACCTTATGCTTTTTGTTACTCCAGTAACGTTGAAGCTCTGAAATATGGCAAAAAACTGGTGACAAATGGCATCTTGGCAGCTTCACGCTTGATTTTCCTCAATTCATGGGCAGTTATTTTGCGCCTTTTTTCCCCAACACACTTCTTGCGACCCTGTTGGCTATTTGCCACGAAACGCTTGATTGTTCGGTGATCATGCTTCAAAAGTTTGGCAATTTCAAGACTGCTGCATCCCTCTGCAAGACATCTCACAATTTTGGACTTTTCAGAGCCCATCCTAGACATTCTGGGAAAGATGGCAAGTATATCCCATGCACTTGATATTAAGGCATGATTCTTATTAAAGGGAACCTGTCAGCTGATTCACGCTGTGAAAACCAAAGGCAGCATGAATCAGATACTGGCTACACGATTGCAGCCAGGTACATTTTTCTCTAAAACACCGCAGCCAGTTACCCGACCGGGGACCATAGCCGGAGACAAGACTAGCCTGACAGCACCCTCGGACAGCTTTTTCCAGCACTTCTCTAGATGATTGAAAGGTCCCTATGTAGACAAGTGGGAGGGACCTGTTAATCACCGCAAGTGGAATGAGGAGAAGCTGGCTGAGAGCGGTGCCAGACTCGTCTTGTCTCCGGCATTGATTCCATGCCTGATTGGCAAACTGTATTCTCTCTGAAATGCTGGAACATTTCAGAGAAAAACCCACCAGGCCGCAATCATGGTGGGAGGCTCTGATCCATTCTGCTTGTGGTTTGGGCACCATGAATGACTGACAGATTCCCTTTAATATATGTATTTGAGGTCATTCGGACACTTTTACGGTACATTATTTAGTGTGTTGTGTTGTGCAATAGACGGAGGCCATTTATGCTGCAATCTTCCCTTTATAAAAATAATAAAAGGAGAACTGGGATTTTGTCATTGGAGAAAAGGCCGTACAGAGGCAGAGCAGGTGGTGAAAGAAGGAAAGCTTTATCTTTATAGCTGCGCAGGTATTTATTCCCCTTGTTTGTCTACATTCCTCAACTAACACAATTAAAATACCATACCAAATACCAAACCCCAAACTAGCAAAACATTCCTAGGATTTCATCCACAATCACACCATCAGATAGAAGGCATAACAAACAAGCAAGACTTTACCATTATACCTGATAATGGCCGACTCAATACATGTAACCACTCACACTCAGGCCTTCTGGTGTCAGGATCCCTGGGACCCAGGTATCATTATCCTTCGTGGGCAGTAGTAAGGGAGATACTGGAGGTACACTGGTATATGTGAGTGTATTATTATTATTATTATTTATTGTTATAGCGCCATTTATTCCATGGCGCTTTACATGTGAGGAGGGGTATACATAATGAAAACAAGTACAATAATCTTAAACAATACAAGTCATAACTGGTACAGGAGGAATGAGGACCCTGCCCGCGAGGGCTCACAATCTACAAGTGTATGTTCATATGCGCTAAAACATTGAGTATTTTGTAAGTATCAAGCTACTACAGACATGGGTGGCCCATGGGGCATAAAGAAGCATACAAAATGGTGTGGTGTAATAATACGACCATCAAACTCATGGTCATGAAGTGAATGAGTCACGTAGAGTACTTTGCGAAGCTCATGGCCTGTACAATGGCACACCGGCTTCTTACAGTTCTATACCTGCCACTGTCTGGGACCTTCTATGCAAGACTACAAAGATTTTCTCTGTAACATGGATTCCCGAACATGTTCTAATGAGGGGGTCTGAGAACAGGTAATTTTCTCATGGACCGTTTGATTTTAACAACAAAAAACAAAGAGAAAATTCACAAATATATCTAGGAATTTCTATCTTAATATCATCCTCTCCTTTTTTCGGTTTTACTTTTCATTTTTTGCTCCCTTCCTTCCCAGAGCCATAACTTTTTTATTTTTCTGTCGATATGGCCATATGAGGGCTTTTTTTTTTGCGGGATAAGTTGTACTTTTGAAAAACATCATTTGTTTTACCATGTCGTGTACTAGAAATGGGAAACAAATTCCAAGCGCGGTGAAATAGCAAAAAAAAAGTGCAATCCCATACTTGTTTTATGTTTGGCTTTTTTGCTATGTTCACTAAATGCTACAACTGATCTGCCAGTATGATTCTCCAGGTCATTATGAGTTCATAGACACCAAACATGTCTAGATTATTTTTTATCTAAGTGGTAAAAAAATTCAACATTTTGCTAAAAAAAAAATTGTGCAATTTTCCAATACCCGTAGCGTCTCCATTTTTCGTGATCTCAGGTTGGGTGAGGGCTTATATTTTGCGTGCCATGCTGACATTTTTAATGATACCATTTTAGTGTAGATACGTTCTATTGATCGCCCGTTATTGCATTCTAATGCAATGTCGCAGTGACCAAAAAAACGTAATTCAGGAATTGCGCGCCTGTGCAGGCGTACTTCTCTGCTCTGATTAGGGCAGTGTAAAGTAAGGCAGTTCACTTGTGCCAGGGCTCTTCGACCTTTTCCTGTGCATGCGAACTGCAGTACTTTGTTCGATCCTCAATAGGGTGGAGAAGTACACCTTCAGAGGAGCGCGATGGGACACTGTATGGGTGACATAGGACATGCCATGCATATGAAGCAAGAAGCTGGAAGGTATCGCAAGAAGAGAGGAGGCAGCAGATCAAGGCCAGTGATGGCCCTCAGAACTGACCACCCCATAGGGGAGTACAGTAAAAGATCTTTTTCTTGTCTTGCAGGCTGGATTGAGGGCATGTATACACCTTTATAGAATGTTGTCTACATATGTCTGAAAGGTAATGGTCTTACCTCATATGGGACAAACCTGGTGACAGGTTCCCTTTAGTCCTATTTTGTCTCATATTGAAAGTAATCATAAGAAATATATGACGAAATCTTCTTTGTATGTCCCAGGAGATCAGCCATGTTGCCTCTTCTCTTCCTCACCGTATGTCCCTTGAGATCAGCCATGTTGCACCTTTTTCTCCTTTAGTAAGACAAAAGATCAATAATCCTCACCTCCTTGGAAAAACCTCTCTGCCTCAAGCACTTTCCAGACAAAAATGGGGCTGACAACCAGGAAATTAAAACCGACCATACAGTTAGGGCCAGAAATATTTGGACAGTGACACAAGTTTTGTTATTTTAGCTGTTTACAAAAACATGTTCAGAAATACAATTATATATGTAATATGGGCTGAAAGTGCACACTCCCAGCTGCAATATGATAGTTTCCACATCCAAATCGGAGAAAGGGTTTATGAATCATAGCTCTGTAATGCATAGCGTCCTCTTTTTCAAGGGACCAAAAGTAATTGGACAATGGACTCTAAGGGCTGCAATTAACTCTGAAGGCGTCTCCCTCGTTAACCTGTAATCAATGAAGTAGTTAAAAGGTCAGGGGTGGATTCCAGGTGTGTGGTTTTGCATTTGGAAGCTGTTGCTGAGAGCAGACAACATGCGGTCAAAGGAACTCTCAATTGAGGTGAAGCAGAACATCCTGAGGCTGAAAAAAAAGAAAAAATCCATCAGAGAGATAGCAGACATGCTTGGAGTAGCAAAATCAACAGTTGGGTACATTCTGAGAAAAAAGGAATTGACTGGTGAGCTTGGGAACTCAAAAAGGCCTGGGCGTCCACGGATGACAACAGTGGTGGATGATCGCCGCATACTTAATTTGGTGAAGAAGAACCCGTTCACAACATCAACTGAAGTCCAGAACACTCTCAGTGAAGTAGGTGTATCTGTCTCTAAGTCAACAGTAAAGAGAAGACTCCATGACAGTAAATACAAAGGGTTCACATCTAGATGCAAACCATTCATCAATACCAAAAATAGACAGGCCAGAGTTAAATTTGCAGAAAAACACCTCAAGAAGCCAGCTCAGTTCTGGAAAAGTATTCTATGGACAGATGAGACAAAGATCAACCTGTACCAGAATGATGGGAAGAAAAAAGTTTGGAGAAGAAAGGGAACGGCACATGATCCAAGGCACACACATCATCTGTAAAACATGGTGGAGGCAACGTGATGGCATGGGCATGCATGGCTTTCAATGGCACTGGGTCACTTGTGTTTATTGATGACATAAGAGCAGACAAGAGTAGCCGGATGAATTCTGAAGTGTACCGGGATATACTTTCAGCCCAGATTCAGCCAAATGCTGCAAAGTTGATTGGACGGCGCTTCATAGTACAGATGGACAATGACCCCAAGCATACAGCCAAAGCTACCCAGGAGTTCATGAGTGCCAAAAAGTGGAACATTCTGCAATGGCCAAGTCAATCTCCAGATCTAAACCCAATTGAGCATGCATTTCACTTGCTCAAATCCAGACTTAAGACGGAAAGACCCACAAACAAGCAAGACCTGAAGGCTGCGGCTGTAAAGGCCTGGCAAAGCATTAAGAAGGAGGAAACCCAGCGTTTGGTGATGTCCATGGGTTCCAGACTTAAGGCAGTGATTGCCTCCAAAGGATTTGCAACAAAATATTGAAAATAAAAATATTTTGTTTGGGTTATGTTTATTTGTCCAATTACTTTTGACCTCCTAAAATGTGGAGTGTTTGTAAAGAAATGTGTACAATTCCTACATTTTCTATCAGATATTTTTGTTCAACCCTTCAAATTAAACGTTACAATCTGCACTTGAATTCTGTTGTAGAGGTTTCATTTCAAATCCAATGTGGTGGCATGCAGAGCCCAAATCGTTAAAATTGTGTCACTGTCCAAATATTTCTGGCCCTAACTGTATACTGAGACATATGATAGTTGATGATGACCAGACACACATTAGTCCATCTGCTATATTTCCTGACTCCTTATTAAACACATAAATGTTTGGCTTGGAGTTCAATTTTTTTCATGAGGGACAGTGGACATAGCTGCTGCCAAACAGAACTGGCAATGGCTTATCTGCTGGAGAGCAAAATCGGGCAATAAAATTTAATCTGCCCAACCCTCGTCTCCTGCAACATCATCAGTTGGGGAAGAGTTAGGAGGCCTCCATACATTCAGCAGACTTTACTCTATTGTGTGTAGCATCCATAACCCCTGTCTCTCAGAAGGATTTTTACAAGCTTGGGTAACATACAGAAAATGCCACTCTCCCCTGAGTTTAAAGGGACACTGTCACCTGAATTTGGAGGGAACAATCTTCAGCCATGGAGGCGGGGTTTTGGGGTTTTTGATTCACCCTTTCCTTACCCGCTGGCTGCATGCTGGCTGCAATATTGGATTGAAGTTACATAGTAACATAGTAACATAGTTAGTAAGGCCGAAAAAAGACATTTGTCCATCCAGTTCAGCCTATATTCCATTATAATAAATACCCAGATCTACGTCCTTCTACAGAACCTAATAATTGTATGATACAATATTGTTCTGCTCCAGGAAGACATCCAGGCCTCTCTTGAACCCCTCGACTGAGTTCGCCATCACCACCTCCTCAGGCAAGCAATTCCAGATTCTCACTGCCCTAACAGTAAAGAATCCTCTTCTATGTTGGTGGAAAAACCTTCTCTCCTCCAGACGCAAAGAATGCCCTCTTGTGCCCGTCACCTTCCTTGGTATAAACAGATCCTCAGCGAGATATTTGTATTGTCCCCTTATATACTTATACATGGTTATTAGATCGCCCCTCAGTCGTCTTTTTTCTAGACTAAATAATCCTAATTTCGCTAATCTATCTGGGTATTGTAGTTCTCCCATCCCCTTTATTAATTTTGTTGCCCTCCTTTGTACTCTCTCTAGTTCCATTATATCCTTCATGAGCACCGGTGTCCAAAACTGGACACAGTACTCCATGTGCGGTCTAACTAGGGATTTGTACAGAGGCAGTATAATGCTCTCATCATGTGTATCCAGACCTCTTTTAATGCACCCCATGATCCTGTTTGCCTTGGCAGCTGCTGCCTGGCACTGGCTGCTCCAGGTAAGTTTATCATTAACTAGGATCCCCAAGTCCTTCTCCCTGTCAGATTTACCCAGTGGTTTCCCGTTCAGTGTGTAATGGTGATATTGATTCCCTCTTCCCATGTGTATAACCTTACATTTATCATTGTTAAACCTCATCTGCCACCTTTCAGCCCAAGTTTCCAACTTATCCAGATCCATCTGTAGCAGAATACTATCTTCTCTTGTATTAACTGCTTTACATAGTTTTGTATCATCTGCAAATATCGATATTTTACTGTGTAAACCTTCTACCAGATCATTAATGAATATGTTGAAGAGAACAGGTCCCAATACTGACCCCTGCGACAGTTCATTCTCTGTCCTCCGTAGTACATGCCTGCACAAGGTAATCTTGCCTTGCACAGGCGTGTACTATGGAGGACAGAGAATGAACTTCAATCCAATATTGCAGCCAGCATGCAGCCAGCGGGTAAGGAAAGGGTGAATCAAAAACCCCAAAACCCCGCCTCCATGGCTGAAGATTGTTCCCTCCAAATCCAGGTGACAGTGTCCCTTTAAATTGTCTAGTGTTTGTATGAGTATGGCCAGATGATGTGGCAGTGGTACAGTTGGAAATGCACATTAGGTTAATGTCAACCAAATCTAATATTCATGATGGTGTCAGGATCGTGCTGTTGGATTTTAGTATGTACAATCCTTTTGCTTTTTTTTTAGAGAGAATACCATCCTCAGTGGTGTCTGGCAGTGACTTAGTCCTCTCTTCCATTCTGAACACATGCACTTTTGGACTCTTGTTAATACCTGTTATTCATGACATTGTATCTGAGGAAGGTCCATTATTGTAAACCATATGCCACACTAAAGTTGGATTGCCTCACTGGTAAATCAAATAATATTTTGAATCTTTTCAGAGTGCAGAATTGTTCCTACTTGTACACATTGGTTTGGAGCCCACTCTTGTAGCCTTTTACATTGAATGTGATGCATTTTCCTCATTAGACTAGTAATACACAGTCTGGTTTGGATTTATAGTGCTGAATTGGAGAGGCAAGAAGGGTGGACCAGCAGGAGAAACACAGTGATGGCATGGCAAGACAGTACCGTGGTAGTGGGTCCAAAGCTCTCCCATAAATGGCGGGACAAGGTAATCTTGCCTTGCGCAGGCATGTACTACGGAGGACAGAGAATGAACTTCAATCCAATATTGCAGCCAGCATGCAGCCAGCGGGTAAGGAAAGGGTGAATCAAAAACCCCAAAACCCCGCCTCCATGGCTGAAGATTGTTCCCTCCAAATTCAGGTGACAGTGTCCCTTTAATCAGAGTGTATTTTGCTTTGGCTACTTTCACACTTCCGTTTTCTGGGGTCCGTCGTGGTGCAGCAAAATGACGTATCGACGGACGTCATGAAAGTAGGTAAAAACGTGTGCGACGGATCAAGTGTAATGACGGATCCGTCGTACAGAAATTCCGGGAATTACATGTCCGGGGACGAAAGAGAGAGCGAGAGAGACTTTTTCCCGGACTTGAAAATCCTTCTGGGCATGCTCAGAAGGGAAAAACTGGATCCGTCGCTGGATTCCAGTGTGTGACGGTCAGCGACGGATCCTGCGTCCATAGGCTTGCATTGTAGCCGATGACGGGCAGCGCAGGATGCGTCGCTGACCGATTTTCCGACGTGCACAAAAAACGTTACAGTGAACGTTTTCTCTGCACGACGGACCACTATTTTATGACGGATCTAGTGCACGACGGATGAAACGGATGGCCATCCGTCACAGTCCGTCGCTAATACAAGTCTATGGGAAAATGCAGGATCCTGCAAATTTTTTTGCAGGATCCTGCATTCTCAAAAATCGACGGATTGTGACGGATCTGAAAAGACAGAAGTGTGAAAGTAGCCTTATTAATCGGACCAATTTCTTTGAAGAGAGAATCTACGGCCATACAGTATAAACCCAGCACCAAGCTAGAGACTGAAATATTAGCAGGTTTATGCATTGTGTAACTGATCGTAGTAATGCTATGTTCCATATTCCCTCATTCCTGATCTGAACATCCAACAAAGAATGGGATAAATGTTACTACTTGTAGTTTATTTCTATTGTACTGCTACATCCTTAGGCAGTTAACTGGTTCATGCAGCTTTACATGAACACCCGAGCCTTACACTATGGCCGGTCCGAATAACTAAAGCAATTGTTACCATCCACCTCTCGTGTCTCCCCTTTTCCTCATAGTTTGTAAGCTTGCGAGCAGGGCCCTCACTCCTCCTGGTATCTGTTTTGAACTGTATTTCTGTTATGCTGTAATGTCTATTGTCTGTACAAGTCCCCTCTATAATTTGTAAAGCGCTGCGGAATATGTTGGCACTATATAAATAAAAAATTATTATTATTATTATTTTACCAGTTACTGTTGTTTGCGAAGCTCAAATGCTTACCTAACAAAAGGTAGTCAACTCTATAGAATTCCTTGAAGGCAGTTTTACAGCATTGTACTGTAAGCTGTGACATAGAGGAGGCCGCGAGCGATAGAACACCAGCAACACAAGAACATTCCAACACAAGGTAATGAATAGAAAAGTTTCATAGGAGGGAAAGAGGATTTCCAGAGCGGGAGAATAATGGTTTTTATAATATAGCTGAAAAATAGCACCCAGGTATGATCTGACAATCGTCTTCTGTCCAAGAACAGTTCTGGCCTCTGTGATTTTACTTGTCATGTGGAGCCAATTTTTGTAAAATTCTTCTTAGGCCTCATACAGAAAACTGTAACACAGATATGATCACAGTCAACTTTAATGATGCAAACTAATAGTGATGAGCGAATGTGCTAGGATACGGTGTGTTAGCATTCTCATGTGCTAACCAAGTGTATTTGGCGTGCTCGAATAATATGTTGGAGTCCCCGTGGCTGCATGTCTTGTCTCGTGGCTGTTCCACAGTCATAACACATGCAGAGATTGGCTAACAAACAGGCAATACCCGGCATGTGTTGGAGCTGTCAACATCCACAAGACATGCAGCTGCGGGAATTCGAACGTATTTTTCGAGAACATCGAAGACACTCGGTAGAACCCGAGCGTGCTCAGATAACACCTTATCCGAGCATGTTCGCCCATCACTACAAACTATCACACGGATATAGCTGATCCAGAATGGGTCATTGTACAAGTGGTCAGGCCAGAACCTGCAACCATGATGCAGACACTAAAATATAATTCCATTATTGATATATAAACTGAAGGGGTACTGTCAAGTTGTCTATTGAACAGATCAGAGCAATGCATCTCCTTAGGTTCCATATTGTACAGTTTCTGGCAGGACGAGCTCTCTTCCTTGAGTGAGTAACAAATCTGTAGTATTAGTAGAACTGTAATGATCGCCACATGTTCTGCTGTAACACAATCAGCTGGTTTGTTCTGAGTCTACACTGATCTCATTATATTTACACATATAGATAACAGGTCATTTGATCAAGCACGCATCTCCAGATAGTGTGACTCGAGCTGTGATAAGGAGACCTGCTATGGGGCAGCATGGTGGCTCAGTGGATAGCACAGCAGCCTTGCAGTGCTGGAGTCCTGGGTTCCAATCCGACCTTGGACAACATCTGCAAGGAGTTTGTATGTTCTCCCCGTGTTTGCGTGGGTTTCCTAAATTCCATACTGATAGGGAATTTAGATTGTGAGCCCCATCGGGGACAGTGATGATAATGCGTGCAAAACTGTAAATCCCTGCGGAATATGTTAGCGCTAAAAAAATAAAGAAAATAAAGAAAAACCAACACTGCAGGCTAGTGATTTTACAAGACTTATAACGGCATCTAGTCAGTAGCTGAGAAGCAGTGGGAGTGAAGGGAGCAGAAACTGCTCTATAGAACTTAATGGGCTGGAGAGATGGTATGTTAGGAGTTAACTCCTGTCCTGAAATCTAACTAATGTACACACTATGCCAGTATCTAGGCAGGCACTAGCGGCCAAGCTCCATGATAACCAGCTTTACCCTATGAAAGATAAAATCTCTCAGTGCAGGAGAATGACATCAGATATAAAGAGCAAGTAAGTTCCAAAAATGCTTATTTTCATGCTGTCTAACTAATTAAAGCAGTTTAATAACTTTAGGATATCCCTTTAAAGGGAACCTATCAGAAGGATTGATCACAATAACATACAGAAAGTGTCAGGTCGGTGCCGTTATACTGATTAAAATAAGACCTTGGTTGATGAAATCCATCTTGCGGTTGTTGTTTAATCTTTATTTTCAGTTTTTAGTTAATTAGATGATCGTGCCCCGGGGCAGCCTGTAGGAGGGGGGATATGTGGTGCTCTGATCACGTATTCATAATGCAGACTGCTGACAGGCCACTGATCCCTCAGAGACCTGCCCCCTAGTTTACATAATAAATATCTGTACATACTGAAGAAAAAAAAAAACCTTCTGCAGGCAGGCGCCAGCCATGGCACCTGCACTGCAGCATAATCGCATGTTTGGCTTTTATCCTAAGTCATATTGCAAGACTCATTAAAGGGTTGTAGGATCGCTACTTCCAACAGGTGGTGCTATAGAGTTCAAGTCCTCTTTTTCTCTGAAGAGGCAATTTGCATATTAAATTTCCCAGAGGAGTATTGCACGGCGAATAAACCTCCTTACCTTGACAAGCCAGAGCTGGTATGTCACTCTCCACAAGGAGAAACCTTACCCCATAGACGTCAGTCCAGAGCCTCTCACCTAGCCAAATCAGTTCTCATGCTTCGAACTGATGAGGGTCAAAAACCCTGAAGCACTGTGTCTGCAAATTGAGATAATGATTTGGCTTTTATCCTACGTCATATTGCAAGACTCGTTAAAGGGTTGATTGTGACTTGTAGGATCGCTACTTCCAACAGGTGGCGCTATAGAGTTCAAGTCCTCTTTTTCTCTGAAGAGGCAATTTGCATATTGAGGACATCCACAAATTTTTGCATTACAATGGTAATGGACAGTGTCCTCCATGAGATGACCCTAACTTTGACCAACTTTTCAAAGTTCGACAGGTCATTGATCACTTCAGCAACAAGTTCCTCAAAGGGACATCTGCATGGATTTCAAGTGAAGGTTCAAGTTCCAGAAATTCATGAAATTCATGCCCAGTTTGAGGTCCAGGCACTGAATTAAACTCTACAAGCTGTGTGAGAGTACCTCAGGGTACACCCACAGGTTTAGGGTGTATGAAGGCAAGGACATCCAGATTCAACCAACCCCTTGAATGCACCACTGTCCTGGGAGTGAGTGGGACAATTGTGTGGGATTTGGTGCACTCACTCCTGGATCAAGGTTATCACCTCTACGAAGATAACTTTTATACCAGCATCCCACTCTTCATGTCCCTCAATACGTGACTTACGGCAGCTTGGGGTACTGTCCAGAAAAATCAGAGAGGCCTCCCTAAGATGCTAATTGGGCAGCTGTTCAGAAAGGGTGAGAGCAGAGCCCAGATAGCTATCAAAACCCTAATATTTGGAAGTCAGGAAGGGGATGGCCCAGTACTTCTGGAACTGATGGTGCCTGTATCATAAAAGGGCAATATTTCCCAGGTGAGGCAGGCCCGGATTTAGGGGTGGGCCCAAGGGGCCCGGGCTCTGGGCCGACCAACCAAGCAGGGGCCTCCCACCAATATAGGGATAAATATCTTAAAACATGTAAAATACATGTCTCTTTGCTGTGAACCATTTCTAATGATAAGGTACATTTCACAAAAGAGAAACTATTGAAAGTGTAGGGACCTGGCTACGGTCCTACATCTCAGTGGCCGACGCAGAGCGGCAGAGTCATGGCACCTGACCTGCGTCAGTATCCACTGACCTGGCTAGCCTAGCCAGACTTCCATAGTACCATCCCTGTATCTAATGCTTAGCTTATGGCATGCGGCAGCCTTCTCCGATCCCAACAGAAGCTTCTAGCCGCTACCTATTCAGCTATATGATCGCTCCCTCGGATTAGATCAGATGAGAGTTTGTTCAGCTACCTTCGAGGAAGGAGGCGGAGCCATGATGTCGTCACGAGAAGAGGATTCTCCACCGCGGAGCGCGGCAGGACTTTACTCTGGATCTTCAGTCACTGAAGATCCAGAGGTGAAGTGGTTCAGTCTTCACAGTGTCACGGTGGGTGAGTATGATCTCTGTCTGTCCGTGTGTGTGTCTGCGTGTCCCTGTCTGTGTATCTTTCTTGCAGCTCCTGTCCTACACAGTACCATACTGTATATACAAGTCCACACTATATCCTGCATTACAGTGTGTCTGTGTATACTGTATGTATATAGTGTGGACCTGTTTACAGTATATTGCTGTGTATACACTTTATACAGCCTCTCAGCCTCTATTCTATATACAGCCAGCACAGCAACAGCCTCTGATATATACAGCCCGGCAGCAGTCCCTCATATATTTACAGCCCAACAGCAACTTCTAATATGTACAGCCTAGCAGCAGCTCCATATATATATATATATATATATATATATATATATATATATATATATATATATATACAGCTCAGCAGAAACCCCTCATATATATACAGCCCAGCAGAAGCCTCTCATCCATATACATCCAGCACAGCAACAGCCTCTGATATATACAGGTAAACAGCCTCTGATATATAAAGCCCGGCAGCAGCCCCTCATATATATATATATATATATATATACAGCCCAGCAGACACTTCTTATATATATATATATATATATATATATATATATATATATATATATATATATATACAGCCCAGCAGAAGCCTCTCATATATATACAGCCCAGCAGAAGCCCCTCATATATATACAGCTCAGCAGAAGCCTCTCATATATATACAGCTCAGCAGAAGCCTCTCATATATATATACAGCCCAGCAGAAGCCCCTCATATATATAGAGCCCAGCAGAAGCCTCTCATACATATACAGCCCAGCAGAAGCCCCTCAAATATATACAGCCCAGCAGAAGCCTCTCATACACATTCAGCCCAGCAGAAGCCTCTCATACATATACAGCCCAGCAGAAGCCTCTGACATATAGAGCCCAGCAGAAGCCCCTCATATATATACAGCCCAGCAGAAACCCCTCATATATATATACAGCCCAGCAGAAGCCTCTCATCAATATTCAGCCCAGCAGAAGCCTCTCATACATATACAGTCCAGCAGAAGGCTCTCATACATATACAACCCAGCAGAAGCCTCTCATACACATACAGCCCAACAGAAGCCCCTCATACATATACAGCCCAGCAGAAGCCTCTCATACATATAGAGCCCAGCAGAAGCCTCTGACATATAGAGCCCAGCAGAAGCCTCTCATACATATACAGCCCAGCAGAAGCCTCTGACATATACAGCCCAGCAGAAACCCCTCATATATATATATACAGCCCAGCAGAAGCCTCTCATCGATATTCAGCCCAGCAGAAGCCTCTCATACATATACAGCTCAGCAGAAGCATCTCATACATATACAGCCCAGCAGAAGCCTCTCATATATATGCAGCCCAGCAGAAGCCTGTCATACATATACAGCCCAATAAGCGAGAAAACAGCTGCACTCTCTTGGGTTATAGCTTGCAAAATGGTGTATTTATTCACATGTGTTTGACATTCAAATATATGTACACACACAGCAGGATAAGAAATAGAGTAACATTTCGACCCTATTCCGGGTCACACTCCTGGGAAGCAGGATACCCCAGCGCCACACCAAGAGGAGCCCTCTTCGGGACCAAATTTCAAATCTTTGCTCAGTATCAGTAACTCAGTTTGAGAAAGACCCGGAATAGGGTCGAAACGTTACTCTATTTCTTATCCTGCTGTGTGTGTACATATATTTGAATGTCAAACACATGTGAATAAATACACCATTTTGCAAGCTGTAACCCGAGAGAGTGCGGCTGTTTTCTCGCTTATTGGACTTTGTTGGGTTCTTCCCAAGTACAGCCTGCACCACCTGATTTGCTGAGCGTGCTCCATTCCCTTGAATATACATATACAGCCCAGCAGAAGCCTCTGACATATAGAGCCCAGCAGAAGCCTCTGACATATAGAGCCCAGCAGCAGTCTTTGATATAGACAGCCCAAATTTCTACAATATACATACATACATATGTACATATTTTAATCTTTAACGCCCTTTCAGGACTTCAAGGGTTGAAAAGGTCAAATATACTGCGTGAATTGGACTTTAGTGGCATCATTAGTGATTTTGCAGCACACAAATCAAGGAAAGTGCCCGGATTGTAAAAAATGAATGATTTTACATAAATTACTCTGCGTAAATGATTTTTGTAAATAAACTTGCATTTGTTTCATTTTGTGTTTTTGCATTACATATTGCAGCACCTTGAAAAATGGGCCTCCATCCAAAATGGGCCCCGGGCCACCCACCTCTTAAATCCGGCCCTGAGGTGAAGTCCTTCAAACCACAAAGAAAGGAAGGTCGCAAAAGAGATTCCAAGCGTGTTACACAAGGGGGATACGGACACCACTTAGCAATGCGACAGCTTCCCCAACAAACCTAGCCTGTGTATAAAAGAATGATTCAAACTCTACCACACTTCTATGGACTACTAAATTCATTTCTGACTTACACAACTCATGTATGTCAAGCTGACGCACTCTACACAACTCACACATGCCTACCTGATGCACTCTACACAACTGACATATGACAATCTGATGTACTCAACACAGCTGACATATGCCAAACTGATGCATTCTGCACAACTTACATAAGCCAACCTGTTGCACTCTACACAACTTACATTTTCCAACCTGATACACTCTATACAACTCTCTAATGCCAACCTGATGCATGCTACACAACTTATGCATAATAAAACTGACATACCAGGAAAATACTAGATAAATTCCAATATAGAGTCGCTTTTGGGGGGTTTCCACTGTTTAGGCACATCAGAGGCTCTCCAAACGAGACAGAACGCCCGCAGACCATTCTATCAAAGTCTGCATTCAAAAACGTCACTACTTCCTTTCCGATCCCTACAATGTGCCCAAACAGTAGTTTTCCCCCACATATGGGGTATCAGCATAGTCAGAAGAAACTACACAACAAATTGTAAGGTCCATTTTCTCTTGCTATCCTTGTAAAAATGAAAAAAAAATGGAGATAAAACAACATATATTTTTTTAATTTTTACAGTTCAACGTTGTAATATTATTGGAAGCACCTGTGGCTTCAAGGTGCTCGCCACACACATAGATGAATTCCTGGAGGGGTCTAATTTAAAAAATGAGGTCACCTGTGGGGGTTTTCCATTGTTTAGGCACATCATGGGCTCTTCAAAAGCGCCATGATGTCCGCAGACCATTTCAACTCTGTTGAACTCCACTCCTTCCTTTCGGAGCCCTGTCATGCGCCCAAACTGTAGTTTTCCCCAACATATGGATACTAACATCTCTCCTTAGGAGGTGGTCCGAGGTGTCTGCCAGGACTGGCATTTTGCCACCCCACTCAAAAGGGATTCAGTAGTTCTTCAAATCAGCTAGTAAACTGCCGGCCAGCTTGGAGACCAGGAATATCACTATATTCCTGCTTTAAATTGTATTTGTGTCTTTCAGATGCAAATACAACTATAGATATGAGCGACACATTAGCACTTTTGGGGTCAAGGAGGCATGGTGCAGCATGTGATTATGTAATCAACTTATTTAACCCCTTTACCCCCAAGGGTGGTTTGCACGTTAATGACCGGGCCAATTTTTACAATTCTGACCACTGTCCCTTTGTGAGGTTATAACTCTGGAACGCTTCAACGGATCCCAGTGATTCTGACATTGTTTTCTCGTGACATATTGTACTTCATGACAATGGTAAAAATTCTTTGATAGTACCTGCGTTTAATTGTGAAAAAAATGGAAATTTGGCGAAAATTATGAAAATTTCGCAATTTTCCAACTTTGAATTTTTATGCAATTAAATCACAGAGATATGTCACACAAAATACTTAATAAGTAACATTTCCCACATGTCTACTTTACATCAGCACAATTTTGGAACCAAAATTTTTTTTTGTTAGGGAGTTATAAGGGTTAAAAGTTGACCAGCAATTTCTCATTTCTACAACACCATTTTATTTTAGGGACCACATCTCATTTGAAGTCATTTTGAGGGGTCTATATGATAGAAAATACCCAAGTGTGACACCATTCTAAAAACTACACCCCTCAAGGTGCTCAAAACCATATTCAAGAAGTTTATTAACCCTTCTGGTGCTTCACAGGAATTTTTTGAATGTTTAAATAAAAATGAACATTTAACTTTTTTTCACAAAAAATTTAATTCAGCTCCAATTTGTTTAATTTTACCAAGGGTAACAGGAGAAAATAGACCCCAAACATTGTTGTACAATTTGTCCTGAGCACGACAATACCCCACATGTGGGGGTAAACCACTGTTTGGGCGCATGGCAGAGCTCGGAAGCGAAGGAGCGCCATTTGACTTTTCAATGCAAAATTGACTGGAATTGAGATGGGACGCCATGTTTCGTTTGGAGAGCCCCTGATGTGCCTAAACATTGAAACCCCCCACAAGTGACACCATTTTGGAAAGTAGACCCCTTAAGGAACTTATCAAGATGTGTGGTGAGCACTTTGACCCACCAAGTGCTTCACAGAAGTTTATAATGTAGAACCGTAAAAATAAAAAATCATATTTTTTCACAAAAATTAACTTTCCGCCCCCAATTTTTTATTTTCCCAAGGGTAAGAGAAGAAATTGGACCCCAAAAGTTGTTATACAATTTGTCCTGAGTACGCTGATACCCCATATGTGGGGGTAAACCACTGTTTGGGCGGATGGGAGAGCTCGGAAGGGAAGGAGCGCGTTTGACTTTTCAATGCAAAATTGACAGGAATTGAGATGGGACACCATGTTGCGTTTGGAGAGCCACTGATGTGCCTAAACATTGAAACCCCCCACAAGTGACACCATTTTGGAAAGTAGACCCCCTAAGGAACTTATCTAGATGTGTGGTGAGCACTTTGACCCACCAAGTGCTTCACAGAAGTTTATAATGCAGAGCCGTAAAAATAAAACAAAAAATTTTTCCCACAAAAATTATTTTTTTAGCCCCCAGTTTTGTATTTTCCCGAGGGTAACAGGAGAAAGTGGACCCCAAAATTTGTTGCCCAATTTGTCCTGAGTGCGATGATACACCATATGTGGGGGTAACCACTGTTTGGGCGCATGGGAGGGTTCGGAAGGGAAGGCGTGCCATTTGAATGCAGACTTAGATGGCATGGTCTGCAGGTGTCACATTGCATTTGCAGAGCCCCTAATGTACCGAAACAATAGAAACCCCCCACAAGTGACACCATTTTGGAAACTAGACCCCCTAAGGAACTCATCTAGATGTGTTGTGAGAGCTTTGAACCCCCAAGTGTTTCACTACAGTTTGTAACGCAGAGCCGTGAAAATTGAAAAAAAAAATCTTTCCCACAAAAATTATTTTTTAGCCCCCAGTTTTGTATTTTCCCGAGGGTAAGAGGAGAAATTTGACCCCAAAAGTTGTTGTCCAATTTGTCCTGAGTACGCTGATACCCCATATGTTGGGGGAACCACCGTTTGGGCGCATGGGAGGGCTCGGAAGGGAAGGAGTGCCATTTGGAATGCAGACTTAGATGGAATGGTCTGCAGGCGTCACATTGCGTTTGCAGAACCCCTAATGTACCTAAACAGTAGAAATCCCCCACAAGTGACCCCATATTGGAAACTAGACCCCCATGGAACTTATCTAGATGTGTTGTGAGAACTTTGAACCCCCAAGTGTTTCACTACAGTTTATAACGCAGAGCCGTGAAAATAAAAAATCTTTTTTAGCCCCCAGTTTTGTATTTTCCCAAGGGTAACAGGAGAAATTGGACCCCAAAAGTTGTTGTCCTATTTGTCCTGAGTACGCTGATACCCCATATGTTGGGGTAAACCCCTGTTTGGGCACACGGGAGAGCTCGGAAGGGAAGGAGCACTGTTTTACTTTTTCAACGCAGAATTGGCTGGAATTGAGATCGGACGCCATGTCGCGTTTGGAGAGCCCCTGATGTGCCTAAACAGTGGAAACCCCCCAATTATAACTGAAACCCTAATCCAAACACACCCCTAACCCTAATCCCAACAGTAACCCTAACCACACCTCTAACCCTAATCCCAACGGTAACCCTAACCACACCTCTAACCCTGACACACACCTAACCCTAATCCCAACCCTATTCCCAACTGTAAATGTAATCTAAACCCTAACCGTAACTTTAGCCCCAACCCTAACTGTAGCCTTAACCCTAGCCCCAACCCTAACTTTAGCCCCAACCCAAACTGTAGCCCTAACCCTAGCCCTAACCATAGCCCTAACCCTAACTTTAGCCCCAACCCTAACTGTAGCCTTAACCCTAGCCCTAACCATAGCCCTAACCCTAGCCCTAACCCTAGCCCTAACCCTAACCCTAGCCCTAACCCTAGCCCTAACACTAGCCCTAACCCTAAATCTAGCCCTAACCCTAGCCCTAACCCTAGCCCTAACCCTAGCCCAAACCCTAACCCTAGCCCTAACCCTAGCCCTAGCCCTAACCCTAGCCCTAATGGAAAAATGGAAATAAATACATTTTTTTAATTTTTCCCTAACTAAGGGGGTGATGAAGGGGGGTTTGATTTACTTTTATAGCGGGTTTTTTAGCTGATTTTTAAGATTGGCAGCCGTCACACACTGAAAGACGCTTTTTATTGCAATAAATATTTTTTGCGTTACCACATTTTGAGAGCTATAATTTTTCCATATTTTGGTTCACAGAGTCATGTGAGGTCTTGTTTTTTGCGGGACGAGTTGGCGTTTTTATTGGTAACATTTTCGGGCACGTTACATTTTTTGATCGCTTTTTATTCCGATTTTTGCGAGGCAGAATGACCAAAAACCAGCTATTCATGAATTTCTTTTGGGGGAGGCGTTTATACCGTTCCGCGTTTGGTAAAATTGATAAAGCAGTTTTATTCTTCGGGTCAGTACGATTACAGCGACACCTCATTTATATCATTTTTTTATGTTTTGGCGCTTTTATACGATAAAAACTATTTTATAGAAAAAATAATTATTTTTGCATCGCTTTATTCTCAGGACTATAACTTTTTTTTATTTTTGCTGATGATGCTGTATGGCGGCTCGTTTTTTGCGGGACAAGATGACGCTTTCAGCGGTATCATGGTTATTTATATCTGTCCTTTTGATCGCGTGTTATTCCACTTTTTGTTCGGCGGTATGATAATAAAGCGTTGTTTTTTGCCTCGTTTTTTTTTTTTTTTCTTACGGTGTTTACTGAAGGGGTTAACTAGTGGGCCAGTTTTATAGGTCGGGCCGTTACGGACGCGGTGATACTAAATATGTGTACTTTTATTGTTTTTTTTTTTATTTAGATAAAGAAATGTATTTAGGGGAATAATATTTTTTTTTTTTTCATTATTTAGGAATATTTTTTTTTATTTTTTTTTTTACACATTTTGAAATTTTTTTTTTTACTTTTTTACATTGTCCCAGGGGGGGACATCACAGATCAGTGATCTGACAGTTTGCACAGCACTCTGTCAGATCACTGATCTGACATGCAGCGCTGCAGCCTTCACAGTGCCTGCTCTGAGCAGGCTCTGTGAAGCCACCTCCCTCCCTGCAGGACCCGGATCCGCGGCCATCTTGGATCCGGGGATGGAGGAAGCAGGGAGGGAGGTGAGACCCTCGCAGCAACGCGATCACATCGCGTTGCTGCGGGGGGCTCAGGGAAGCCCGCAGGGAGCCCCCTCCCTGCTGGAAGCTTCCCTATACCGCCGGCACATCGCGATCATCTTTGATCGCGGTGTGCCAGGGGTTAATGTGCCGGGGGTGGTCCTTGACCGCTCCTGGCACATAGTGCCGGATGTCAGCTGCGATAAACAGCTGACACCCGGCCACGATCGGCGGCGCTCCCCCCGTGAGCGCCGCCGATCGCGCTGGACGTACTATCCCGTCCGTGGTCATGGGGGCCCACCCCACCTCGACGGGATAGTACGTCCCATGTCAGAAAGGGGTTAATTCATGGACTTCATGATTAAGGGCGTGCAGACACCTGAAATGCATTGATGGGGGTCATATGAATTTGTATCGCTAACTGTGTATGTCCTCCGAATTGCTTATGTGAATACAGAATCACAGTTCTTGTAGCTAGAGTCTCTTTATTTTGCATTGCACTAATCTTGGTGCTGTATTCATGTACTGATGGTTGTGGTGCTGTATTCTTGTACTGATGATAGTTCTGGTACTGTATTCATAGACTGAAGGTGGTACTTGTGATATATGCATGTACTAATGATGTTTCTAGTGCTGTTTTCATGTACTTATGATGGTTCTGGTGCTGTTTTCATGTACTGATGATGGTTCTAACATTGTATGAATGTACTGATGGTTGTTCTGGTGATTTATCAATGGGTTGATTGATGATTGTTCTGGTAATGTATTCATGCACTGATGTTGGTTCTGGTGCCGTAATTATATACTGACTCTGATGCTGTATTCATGTACAGATGATGGTTCTAGTGCTGTATTTCTTCATAGAAGGCAATAATTTGTCCTATATACTACAATACTTTAGCATTGCAGTAAATAGCATAAGTGATCAAAAGATCACAGGTTCAAGTCCCCTAAGGAAACTAAACATAAAGGAATGCACACTGTTGAAGAAAAATCCCCAAATCTGTTATGCAAATGTGTTTATTCACTGCAGGCTTATATTGCACTTTCAGTTATCGCCTCAGGCAGCAGAAGAGCTAGAATCATCCCTGCTATGGACTATAGTAATGTCAGCATGAAGAAGTCCTTGGCCCATTGCAGACATTTGCTGCATATGTATGGTATATGCCATAAATGTTTGATTGGTGGTTGTCCATCAACTGGATTTCCCATAACTGGCACCAGTGATGATCTTGAGAACAGGTTTGTCTGCTCTTTCCCTCCTGGCCATGCATGCAAGGACACTTTCCATTGCAGTGAGTGGGCAATATGAAGATTGCTAAGCCAGCATTCTTGGGTCAGACCTTCAATAGATCAGAAATGTATGTAACCAAAATGCCTTCAATGTCTTGATTAGGAAAACATACTTTGCATGTACAATATGGTTTACACAATGCTTTAACTAAGCACATTACGATTGGCACTAGATAAGGCTGGTCAAGCAGTCACAAAAGCCCCTTTTTGTCTAAAACTGGCACAGCTAATTCCTACTACTGATAGCTAAAATCAGAGCACAAAAAATTCCAGTGAGGCGAGAATGAAGGAGACATGTGATCCCAACAACGTGATTCATTAAGCATTGAATTCCATAATTAATTCTCCACCTCCCCCATCTCCTTCTTACACTGTCTACAGAGGTTGAACTTTAACCACCTCCCAGCCACAGCCAAAACCATTAAAATGTCTTAGGATAGCTGCTGGAAATAGTGTTTGATATATGAAGCATTTGGAGCTTGCATTGCTAGTGCTCTCAAATAGAACTCACGAAAAGTAAAAAGTTAATTTAGCAACATGGCCGCACTCCCCTCAGCTGTAGAGGACAATGTTTGGCTTTGCTAAAGATGCACAGCTGCAGTTGCTTACACTATAACAATAGCATACCGCAAATGCAATAGGCAAACTTTTCCTTGGGTCTTAAAGAGTAAATCTGCTTCTGGTGCGGTAACATTTTAAAGCTATTGGAAAAGTTGTCTATTACATTTCCAGCATATTATTATTCTTTTCATTTTTAAGTAAGCTACTGTATATAGCTCCACTATGCACCACCCTTGGTTTGTGAGTAGACCTTGGCACTTTTACATTTAGACGTTCATCACTCCAGAAAGCAATATCGCCAGGAAACAACATCCCAGGAAAGAATATGGCCAGAAAATAGCCTCTTTAGAGTATAAGGAGTGGGACAGTTCTGAGGAACCTGTTGGGTTTGTAGGTGATGCCAGCCAAACGGGGAGCCAAAATGGGTTTAATGATTCTAATTACAACCCTGTTACGGGCAATAACTTGGCAGGTACACACCTGTCCATGGTATCCTAGACTTTGCTTCCTTCACCTCCGTGAACTGCCCTCTGTTGTGCTCCATTTTGGAATTTGCAAGTTTCCCAGCGTGGTTTAGTATCTCCCTAATCTTACTTGTGGCACAATAGGACACACAACTTAGTTTTGTGATTGAGACTCAAGATCTTAGAGCCCTGATGGGTTCCACTTCATACATTCCCTGCTCCCAATATTCCTCTTAAGTCCTTGCATCCCATGTATGTACCTTTCTGCTTGTTGCACCAACATCTGGGGTCCATGTACCTACGTGGACCTTAGGCTTAGAGGATCCTTCTCACCTGTTGAGGCTAAACATGGGCCTGCTGGTTCTGTGTGAGAAGACCTATTGACCCATTGTGGACTAGAAACAACTGGTGACTCATTTGTAGCCGAATACATTGTTACAGTACATTATAATTTGAATCTTGATGGGCTGATGTCTTTTGTACTGATATAATATGAATCAGTTAATGCAAATCTTATTTTTCACAGACTTTTAATTACACAGGTGTAATCAATCTTTAAGGGATTATAACCTCAGGATAACCACTATTCTAAATGCAGACGTGTTGACAATCAGGTCCAACAGTTGCATCCTCTAGGCTATATCTTGGAGAAGCTACAGGTGGCCACACGTGTAGCAATACATGGCGATATACAGTCATAGTCTGTCCTTACAAGGTAGATGCCACTCTAGGCAAGGTCTCTCTCCTCCTCTCACTTAAGGCCTCACTCAGACATCAGTGATTATTTTCGTATGTAAAAACATGGACAATTTTTAATCAGTGTTTTTGATCTGATTTTCAGCACTGCTTTTGATTAAAATTTTATCAGTGATTGGTCAGTATTTCAGTTTTTAGCCTCGGTGTTTCTTCTATGAAAAAAATAATTTGACATATTGCAAAACTTCTCAATGCAATGTTAATCACAGACAGCACATGAATAGCACATGGATGGCAGTCCATGCTGTCTAAGATTTCTAATGGCTCCATGGATTCATGTAGGTAATTTTGATCTGAGACTTGGATCAAAAATAGACATGTCTCTGTAATATTATTGAGGACCCACAGTCTGTAAAAAAAACATGGATGTGTAAATAGTCCGAGGCGTAGAAAATATATAATCAAAAGGGAAATTCAAAAAATTGTCCCCTTAAAAAGTATAATTTTAATCAAATATTCTTTAAAAATACCACTTCCCAGTGAAAACAGAAAAAAAATATATATATATATGAATCTCTTATGTGCACCTATCCTCATATGATAGCCCTGCGCTTACCTGCTGTCCCTTACTGACAGTGGAGGTTGGCACCCTGATAGATTATTTGGCGCCCACACTCCGCGGTGGCTAACACCTGCTCACCCTATTAAATACCTAACCAGCTATAGGAGGGAAAACAATGAGCAATAAAAAGAAATGAAAGAAAGCGTAAGGTAAGAAAACATAAAGGTGCACAAAAAATAATAATATATCCACCTCCTATATTGGAATCTCGTGTAGGACGGTTCGAGCATTAGAAAAAACAATTGGAGCGAACAAAATCCATATGCTCAAAAAACATTTAGATATAACGGTCCTACTGCACACCTCACAGGGATATCGCTGTGTGCATAGATAATGAGATAGCAATGGGAGGAAAGATATATATTAACAAATGACCTGGTTCAGTCTCAGATGAATCGTGTGCATGGCAGCACCTCCCTCGTAAGAATTAATTAACAGTGGTCATAATCAGCGCTTTACAGAATGTTCAGCAGTGTTGCATATCTCAGTATAGCTCCTAATATCCATAGACATACAGTGGTTTCAAGATGCCATACCGGAAAAAAATAGAAAAATACACTCAGCTGTTCATTAGTTGAAATAATGTGTACACAGTCACCAATAAGCTCTGATGACCAATGGTAGGTGCCTATATACATGCAAAGTCAAGTAGACAACAATGGTGGTTCCAAAGACAGCTAACCGAAAGGGTGTTAACCCCAAGAAAGATCACTTAGCTGTCAGCAAACGCCCCGACGCGTTTCCCCGTCATACGGTTCTTCAGGGGGCAAGGATGATAGTGAACCGGAGGTCAGAGATGCAGGTGCCCTGATACCTAGGCAGACCTGGTTAGATCCCAGGAGAGGGCACTTATATAGTGAAATGCATCAGTCTGACAATATGTGTAAATAGTCCCATAGACTGCTGGGTACATGTTCTGTAATGGATAGAAGCAAGTACATGATTCACAAATGTCTGAATAAGGTCTAATAAATACAGTGGGCACAAGCATGTACATGTATACACATTTCTTATTCATCTTCTACATATATTCTCTTTTTTCCCCTGTTCCTTCCTTTCACAATTTTTTTCACAATGTTCCCAATATTGTTCTTTGATCTGTGGGATATTTTATGGAATTGACTATTGCCTTTATTGACGTTATTATTAATTAACTTTTACTTATGTCACTTATGTCTTGAGTCCTTCCTTACATCTGCATTACAATTTTTCACTTGCTTCACCAGTTATATTACTGAAAAAAAACCTAAAGACTTGCAATTAGCATTACCTTGCTCTGACTAAATTTAAACTAATTGCCAGTATTTTCTTCATAAATCACATGATTTAACCTAATCTCGTGACACTACGGGTCATGTGATCGGGACTTTCCTATGATGTCATCAGACCATGTGACTTAGTCTTGTTACATGATCGGATCGATCTGCTCATGCTACCAAGCGTTGAGTTCCTCGGCGCTGTCTGTTAGCTGAGGGCTCTTGCGGACATGTGACTGATGACGCGGCTGCGATGGGTGGCGCTCTCACTGACTCCGGTGAGATGCGTGTGTTTATGCGATACTGACTGGCTCTCCCCCTTCTTCCAGTCATGTGGTCATTGTCAAGGTAACAGCGTAAACATCCATGAACGGTAATATCCGGAACTTGATTAGCTCCTTATAGGGATTGTTTAACTCCTTTCTGATTGGTTGGTGACACCAGAAATAGGTACCTGAGCAGCGTCTCTTCACCCCTGGATGAAGCATTTCAATGCGAAACGCGCGTTGTGTGTGGTGGACAATCGGACCTCCTTATTTATAAGGCAATGAACTTCTCTTTTCATTAGGCCACTAGTAGGTATTTTTACAAGTATGTCAGCTTGGCTAGATACTATCTATTAGCCATACATAGCTATGTATACCATGTTGTTACTTGTTATATGATGGATACTTTTTATTTATTATGTGATATCAATGTGGTACTCGATAAGGTATACATGAGTGGTATATTCTGACACATATATATTTACCTTTTATTACCAGACTGCTTGCCTATACCTTTTACGACTTATGGATATTTATCTGATGCTATTTATACATAACAGGAATACTGTGCTACTACTTGTAAGTTAATAATAATCTGCACATGCCCGTAAGCTGAATTTTTCTGCTTATACATACCTTCTCTGTCATCTTTATTTGACAAATTGGTTTGTCTAGATCAAGTGTAATTTTATTTGGTCTTCAACAATATGGTCCGGGCCTCCCACCCATCTGTGTTATCTTTCTTTTTTTACATTTACATGTGTTATGTAAATTTTTGACTTGTTTTTATGATCTTTTCAATAAAATGTAGTTTATACCTTTTTTGGTCTGCATACAAAGTCATTTAATTTTGGTATTTATATTACTTATACGTTGAGACCCCAAGTACAGGATTTAATTATAGGTGTGTCATGATAAAAGTTAGCAAATTGCCTCTTCAGAGAGGAAGAGAACTTAAACTCTAGTGCCACCTATAGGAAGTAGAGAATCCTAAAAGTCAATATGGCTTATAAGCCTCCTTATACTTGCATGCCAGGCAGGTCACTCTCCACAATGAGAAATGCTACCCCTTAGATCACGTAATAAAATTTAGCAAGCTAGTAAAGTACTGAGTCAAATATCTATAGTGGGTAAAATAAGTATTTGATACACTGACGATTTTGCACGTTTTCCCACCTACAAAGAATGGATATTTATCATATGTACACTTCACCTGTGAGAGTCAGAATCTAAATAATAAAAACAGAAAATTAGATTGTAAGATTTTTACATAATTAATTTGCATTTTATTGCATGAAATAAATATCTGATACAATAGAAAACCAGAAGTTAATATTTGGTACAGAAACCTTTGTTTGCAATTACAGAGGTCAGATGTTTCCTGTAGTTCTTGACCAAATTTGCACACCCTGCATCAGGGATTTTGGCCCCTTCCTCCATACACATCTTCTCCAGATATTTCAGGTTTCGAGCAGTCACTGGGCAATATTGAGTTTCAGCTCCCTCCTAAGATTTTCTATTGGGTTCAGGTCTGGAGGCTGGCTAGGCCACTCCAGAACCTTGAAATGCTTCTTACGGAGCATTACAGACCTTCATCCTGTGTAGATGGGAAAACTTGCCAAATCGGCAGTGTATCAAGTACTTATTTTCCCCACGGTACATGCCTAGGTGCGTTTCCTTTCCATTCATTTCTATTGGGGCAAAGGAAAGTTACACAATTTTATGTGTACCTCAGAGGAGAATTGTCACCTGAGTTATTGACGCCCAGGCTGGGTGGAGGCAAGAAATTCAAGAAGCAATAGGATTTGCAATTCTAATCCTAATTACTCAATTAATTTAACACTCTAATTAACAACAAAAATATTAGTATTTTTAGTATAATCATTCTAAATCATCAACTGTATCTTTAGTGTTGTTAATGTGGTATTTTGAGGCTATTAGAGGTTGGAGGACTACCCCTGGTCCAGAGGGCTTGCATGGTAATAAGTGGTGCTCTTTATGTACGTTTGTTTTGGAGAAAATATGCCCCTTCCAGAGGTTGTAAAGCTTGTCTGAGCCAAGACTGGTGTCAGATAAGAGGTTAATATTTTTGCCTCCTCGCCTGGCTGTCTGGCTTTTGCATTCTCTGGAGTTCTGTCTTTCAGCCTCAAATTCCTCCTGAATCCTCATGTCTCACACAGATATGGTGCAGGATTTATTTGCCTCTGTGTCCTTATCCTAAAGATATCCCTAGACTCATAAATTGGGAAGGGCTGAAGGGAAGGTTGGTGCATGTCCAAGTGTAAATTCCTTTGTGGCTTTTTTTTTTTACACTACACATTACAATGATAAGAAGACTAGCAGTGAAAATATCACGCTGCGAAAGCTTAAAGGGTTACATGGAAAATGCTAAACAATATTTGGAGTATTTTTCCAGTTCTGCATTTTAAGTGGTTCTCTTGTATATATGTGTGTGCAGATTTTCTAATTGTCTTACAGGAAAGATATATATCTTGGTACCGTGTTAGCCAGTAGATAGAAACATAATAGAATTGAGAGTCCTCAGTGATTAATACCTTTTAATGGCTAACTGAAAAGATGGGAACAAATTGCAAGCTTTGGAGACTACTCAGGTCTCTTCATCAGTCATAGACTAATACAAAATCTGAAAAATCACATATTTATGCACAAGAGGGCACATGAATAATGAGCTAAGATAGGTGATGTGAAGCAGAACTATCATTATGGGAGAGGGATAAACACATGTGTCCATAAATATTGGACAGTTCATAGATAACTGAGTGTGAAAGTGTTATTGTCCTCTAATTGGGGTCTGGTTCTGTGTTGTGATGCCCCCACACAGTCTGTGGAGCAAATTCCTTAACTGATGTAAGAAGACATAAACCCATGAAACACATTCATTCCTGCACTGAGTGCCTCAAAGGTTGTCATAAGTTTATACTCCCAGACTATTCTGTCTCTCTGAGATTTGAAGTTACCTTTTAATACAAGCAATTTCATGTCCATGGTGCTGTGATCAGGGATACAAAAATGTTTGGCCACAGGTAGATCCATTCTTTTTTCTCTTATTGTGTGGCGATGAGAATTGATCCTTGTTCTAAGCTTTTGCCCAGTCTCCCATACATACAGACCCCCAGTTGGACATTTAGTACAAATAATTAAGTACACCACATTAGATGTGATGCAGCTAAAATTAACTGGGATCTTGTAGTCCTGATGTGAGTTGGGGATCTTTATCTTGTCCGTGGTCATTATAAATGGACAGGTTTTACATTTTTTCTGGTTGCAAGATAAGGTTCCTGCAGCTGTTGGAGAGGAAAGGGAGCTTCTGACAATGATGCTTCTTAAATTTGGGGGCTGCCTAAAACAAAGTAGTGGTTGGTCTGGAAAAATGGATTGTAATCGGGCATCTTTTTGTAATAAAAGGTGTAATTTTCGTGTAGCTCCCCTTAGCACTTCCAGATTGACATTGTATGTGACTACTAGAGGCACCCGGTTATTTTTTCTTTAGCATTGTGATGTAGGAGATGATTCCTTGATACTCTGGTGGCTCTTGTAATTTGGTTTTGAATTGATTTGGATGGTAGCCCTGATTCAAAAAGTTTTTTCTGAGACGACCAAGGTGTTTGTCTCTATCCACGGGGCTGGAACATATACGATTGTATCTGATGGCTTGGCTTTAGACAATAGAGTTTTTTACGTGTTTTGGATGGAAACTGTCCCATTTATGGTATGTCGGATGGTTGATTGGCTTTTGATACAGGGATGTCTCTATTTCATTGTTAATTTCTTTATAGGTATATTTTTGAGTAAAATGTAAATTGTTATTTTAGTTTATAAGGTTCTGACAACATGTCTCCGAATTTCCAAGAAATACATTTTGTATTTTTTTTTCTGAAAAGGAGAAATGGTCAATATTAAAAAAAAAATGCTTTCAGACCTCAAATAATGCAAAGAAAACAAGTTTATAATAATTTAGAAACAACAATACTAATGTTTTAACTCAAGAAGAGTTCAGAAATCAATATTTTGTGGAATAACCATGATTTGTAATCACAGCTTTCATGCGTCTTGGCATGCTTTCCACCAGTCTTTCACACTGCTCCTGGTGCATAAATTTAAGCAGGTCTTCTTTGTTTGATGGCTTGTGACTATCCATCATCCTCTTGATTACATTCCAGAGGTTTTCAATGGGGTTCAGGTCTGATATTGGGCTGCTCGTGACAGGGTTTTGATGTGGTGGTCTCTTAATTTTTGCCAAGCAAGTGATACACTGGCGCACCTGTAGGAAAAAGAAGGGGGTAGTGGAAGCTGCTGATGTCAGGTCAGCCTCTGTGCTGTTACTGACTATTGCCCGTGAAAGCCACTAAATATAAAACATAAAAACACCTGCGCTTCCAATGGTCGCTGTTTCTCTTATAACCACCCACTATGGTTTACAAAAGAAAAATGTGTATGAAGAATCATATACTAAGAACATATAAAACACACCTATAGGGAAACCAAAAAAATATATAGTGTGTGAGGAGGCAAAAACTTACATTTGTTCACTAGATGTGCAGAAATGGCTGTAGACTGGATTAGTTTTCAGTTTGCGCTTCACAAGGTGCCCTCAGTCGATAATTGCGCTGCTCAGCTGGAGGTGTAAGTCCGGTGGAACACCAGGGAGCGTCCTCCCTGGTTGATGGATCAAGCCTCCATGATTGCAGAGCAGCTAGATGACTGTGCGGCAGCGTGCTCCGGCCGAGAGACGCCGCCATCAGATAGCGTGGAGCGTGGGGGCGGGGCTTAATGGTAGTGACGTCACCGAAAGACAAGCGCTCTGAGGGGTCAGATTTCTGACGCATTTCCAAGGAACTCTGACCTTCTTCGTCAGGGATACTGACCTAGTACATGTCTTGCGCTCATAGCATGTGAGCAATTCTGCTATATATAGTAGAGGCGATCTGAGATTCGCTCCTATGTAGCAAAGCCGATCGGGTTGTGGCAACTTCTAGTCTCCTATGGAGACTATTGAAGCATGGCAAAAGTAAATAAAAAGTTTTTAAAGATATAAAAAATAAAAAAATATAAAAGTTCAAATCACCTCCCTTTTGCCCCATTCAAAATAAAACAATAAAAATAAAATTGAACATACACATAATTGGTATTGTCGCATTCAGAATTGCCCAATCTATCAATAAAAAAAGATTAACCTGATCGCTAAACGGCGTAGCAAGGAAAAAATTAAAAACACCAGAATTACGTTTTTTTGGTCGCCGCGACATTGCATTAAAATACAATAGCGGGCAATCAAAAGATCATATCTTCACCAAAATGGTATCATTAAAATGTCAGCTTGGCGCGTAAAAAATAAGTCCTCACCCAACCCGAGATCATGAAAAATGGAGATGCTACAGGTATCGGAACATTGCGCTTTTTTTTGTTTTTAACAAAGTTTGGAAATTTATTTCACCACTTAGCTAAAAAAGAACCCAGACATGTTTGGTGTCTATGAACTTGTGATGACTTGGAGAATCATAATTGCTGGTCAGGTTTAGCATTTAGTGAACCTAGTAGAAAAGCCAAACAAAAAACAAGTGTGGAGTTGCACTTTTTTTGCAATTTCACTGCACTTGGAATTTTTTTCCTGTTTTTTAGTAGATGAGATGGTAAAACCAATGGTGCCATTCAAAAGTACAACTCATCCCGCAAAAAATAAGCTCTCATATGGCCATATTGACGGAAAACTAAAAAAGTTATGGCTCTTGGAAGAAGGGGAGCGAAAAACGAAAACGCAAAACCGAAAAAGCTCCTGGGGTTAAAGGGTTAAGTCCCATTCACTGCACCTTCCAATGGGCACTCAATGAAGAAATTATATGTGCGGTTCCAATTATTGGAACTAAAATAAAGTATATTATACAGTGGTGATAACAAATTAGTGAGATTTGTAAGGCAGTGTCTTTCTCATCCGTGTGGTAATTAGGCAATGACCCAAGAAAGTTCAAGATAAATGTCTTTATTTTCAAACTTACAAAATAAATCCATAACTTTTATCCTCCATTTCTCAACCGAACGTCCGTATTAGTCCATTGCCCTGGACAACCGCACCACCCTATAATCTGTAGAAACCTAAAGAAACAAATTAGTTGTCAGTAGAGTTGAGCGACCTTGACCTTTTTAGAGTCGAGCCGGGTTTCGCGAAACCCGACTATCTCAAAAGTCGGGTCGAGTGAAATCGGCCGATTATGACGTAAAGTCGGGATCGACCGAAACACGAAACACAATGCAAGTCAATGGGGCAGCATAGTCGGCAGTGAGTGGGGGCCAGGAAAACACCTAGAGTGCCCATTTTAATGTCAAAACCATCCATTCTTCTTAATGAAGCTTGTCAAGCGTAATTTACCTTATAATAATTGGAAGGCATTTGAAATTGGGGGTCATTTGGCTAAAGTTGTGGTGGGTAGGGCTGGTTCAAGTAATTAGTGGGCCCAGGAAATCTGGACCACGTCACGGCAGTGGAGCAGGGAGAGGTAAGTATTTCAACTTTGCAAGTGCTGTGAACCTGAGCAAGCAGGGGGGGCCCACTCGTTGGCATTGGCACTGGCACAGGGCCCCTCAAAGTACAGCGGTGTGTTTGCACGGCGGGGGCGCCTCCCACCGGCAGCAACACTTTTGCGTACCATGAGAGGCCCTGTGCCAGTGACGTCGCCAACTAGTATTCCTCCCCCCACCTGATGAAGGAACCTGCACTTTCACCTGCACCTTCCTGTTTGTCCCCGTGTAAGGTGGTATGGTATGCGGGAAGGGGGACCTGACTTTCAGCAGGGTCACAATCTTGCAGTGTAGCGTGCACGGGAAATGTTGCGTTATGGGTCAATGTACCAGCAGACTCATCTATCACTGGCTGGGCAATGGGCAGGATGAGGAGGAAACACAGATATAGGCCCAAAGAATAAAGTGGGCTAAATGCAGTTCAAAATTGGTAACACAGGACTAATCAGGGGGCATTGCAGTGGAGGACAACTGGAATGAGAGGCTGACACAGAGAGTAGGCCCTAATCAGTAAGTAGTCGAAATGCAGTTCAAAATTGGCAACAATAGTAAACAGGCGGCACAGCTTTGTTCAGTGGAGGAGAACAGCAAGGAGTGGCAGACACCGATAGTAGGCCCCAACCCAACTAGTAGGCCAAATGCAGTCTAACATTAACAACTACTTAACGAGCGCCTGAAAACGGAATTTCAGGACAGGAAACCAGGAGAACAGCAAGGAGCGGCAGACACCGATAGTAGGCCCCAAACCAACTAGTACGCCAAATGCAGTTGTTCCGTTTAACCACAATTTAATGAGAGCCTGAAGATAGAAGTTCAGGAAAGGCAACCTGGAGAACACCTTGGAGTGGAACACACCATCTCTCTACACCCCATACCCAATTTGTAGGTCTAATGCAGCGTAGTTTCCAACAACTACTAAACGAGAGCATGATGATCGAAACATTGGCGAGGAAACCTGGGGAACACCTTGGAGTGGAACACACCATCTCTCTACACCCCATACCCAATTTGTAGGCCTAATGCAGTGTAGTTTCCAACAACTACTAAACGAGAGCATGATGATCGAAGCATTGGCGAGGAAACCTGGGGAACACCTTGGAGTGGAACACACCATCTCTCTACAGTGGAACACACCATCTCTCTACACCCCATACCCAATTTGTAGGCCTAATGCAGCGTAGTTTCCAACAACTACTAAACGAGAGCCGGAAGATCGAAGCTCAGGAAAGGCAACCTGGAGAACACCTTGGAGTGGAACACACCATCTCTCTACACCCCATACCCAATTTGTAGGCCCAATGCAGCGTAGTTTCCAACAACTACTAAACGAGAGCCGGAAGATCGAAGCAATGGAGAGGAAACCTGGGGAACACCTTGGAGTGTAACACACCATCTCTCTACACCCCATACCCAATTTGTAGGCCTAATGCAGCGTAGTTTCCAACAACTACTAAACGAGAGCCGGAAGATCGAAGCAATGGAGAGGAAACCTGGGGAACACCTTGGAGTGTAACACACCATCTCTCTACACCCCATACCCAATTTGTAGGCCCAATGCAGCGTAGTTTCCAACAACTACTAAACGAGAGCCGGAAGATCGAAGCAATGGAGAGGAAACCTGGGGAACACCTTGGAGTGTAACACACCATCTCTCTACACCCCATACCCAATTTGTAGGCCTAATGCAGCGTAGTTTCCAACAACTACTAAACGAGAGCCGGAAGATCGAAGCAATGGAGAGGAAACCTGGGGAACACCTTGGAGTGTAACACACCATCTCTCTACACCCCATACCCAATTTGTAGGCCTAATGCAGCGTAGTTTCCAACAACTACTAAACGAGAGCCGGAAGATCGAAGCAATGGAGAGGAAACCTGGGGAACACCTTGGAGTGTAACACACCATCTCTCTACACCCCATACCCAATTTGTAGGCCTAATGCAGCGTAGTTTCCAACAACTACTAAACGAGAGCCGGAAGATCGAAGCAATGGAGAGGAAACCTGGGGAACACCTTGGAGTGTAACACACCATCTCTCTACACCCCATACCCAATTTGTAGGCCTAATGCAGCGTAGTTTCCAACAACTACTAAACGAGAGCATGAAGATCGAAGCAATGGAGAGGAAACCTGGGGAACACCTTGGAGTGGAACACACCATCTCTCTACACCCCATACCCAATTTGTAGGCCTAATGCAGCGTAGTTTCCAACAACTACTAAACGAGAGCATGATGATCGAAGCATTGGCGAGGAAACCTGGGGAACACCTTGGAGTGGAACACACCATCTCTCTACAGTGGAACACACCATCTCTCTACACCCCATACCCAATTTGTAGGCCTAATGCAGCGTAGTTTCCAACAACTACTAAACGAGAGCCGGAAGATCGAAGCTCAGGAAAGGCAACCTGGGGAACACCTTGGAGTGGAGCACACCATCTCTCTACACCCCATACCCAATTTGTAGGCCCAATGCAGCGTAGTTTCCAACAACTACTAAACGAGAGCCGGAAGATCGAAGCTCAGGAAAGGCAACCTGGGGAACACCTTGGAGTGTAACAAACCCTCTCTCTACACCACGGAAGGGCTGATTCTTAGGAAGGAAGGCTGTCGGAAAGAAGCAGGGCGCGTCCGAGGGTGATTATATTCTTATTAGGTATATACTCACCCTCGGACGCGCTCTGCTTCTTTATTTGTAATGAATGTTTATTTGCAATGTGGTTTTGACTTACTCTATTTTTTTGGTAAATAATGATTTTATTATTTTCATTGTTTTGCATCTTCTTGGCAATAATATAAAGAAGACGCGACAGGACAACACTCGGTGGATGCCATATCTGTGTTTAAAATTGAAAAAACCTTTCAGTTAACTACTTGCAGGAGAAAGTTATTGTAGCTGGTGGCCATTTTTAGTACTGTACCAGATTTTTGTTGTATGTGTTTGTTTTTAATGTTAAAATGTCTGCATTTGATATCTCTCCAGTATTTTCTTTTTTATAAGCAAAATACTTATTTTTATATTTTCTGATGTTGGTTCCAGGGGTACACGGGCAGCAGTGGTGTGGTCAGTGGAGGCCTAGTGGAAGGAGTGACCGCAGACAGGCATCGAAGGCCTAAAATAATAACACATGGCTGTAGGCAATATTAAATTGGTTCCAGGGGTACACGGGCAGCAGTGGTGTGGTCAGTGGAGGCCTAGTGGAAGGAGTGACCGCAGACAGGCATCGAAGGCCTAAAATAATAACACATGGCTGTAGGCAATTTTAAATTGGTTCCAGGGGTACACGGGCAGCAGTGGTGTGGTCAGTGGAGGCCTAGTGGAAGGAGTGACCGCAGACAGGCATCGAAGGCCTAAAATAATAACACATGGCTGTAGGCAATTTTAAATTGGTTCCAGGGGTACACGGGCAGCAGTGGTGTGGTCAGTGGAGGCCTAGTGGAAGGAGTGACCGCAGACAGGCATCGAAGGCCTAAAATAATAACACATGGCTGTAGGCAATTTTAAATTGGTTCCAGGGGTACACGGGCAGCAGTGGTGTGGTCAGTGGAGGCCTAGTGGAAGGAGTGACCGCAGACAGGCATCGAAGGCCTAAAATAATAACACATGGCTGTAGGCAATTTTAAATTGGTTACAGGGGTACACGGGCAGCAGTGGTGTGGTCAGTGGAGGCCTAGTGGAAGGAGTGACCACAGACAGGCATCGAAGGCCTAACATAACAAAAATGTCAATACAATGGTATTGTCAGTGGCAGGCATTGAAGGATGTCAGCGCATAGACTAAACATTGGTGGAGCTGTGAGATAATTTTGCAAGTGGTAGAGCACTGTTTGAGCTGGGGTGGGGGGAAACTGTCTTGTGGCCGGCGGTACAGGCCCAGGGCCCCTCATATTACAACGGTGTGTCTGACGTTGGGTGCGCACCACCACCGCCAGAGACACTTTATTGTACTAGGAGGGACCCAGTGGCAGTGCCGTCGACCAAAAGCGGGCTCACCCACCTCTTCAGACAAACTGCACTCTCACGGGTGCTGTCGCCAAGTGTCGATACCACGGCCCCGTGTGGGGAGTTTGGCCATTTAGTGAGGTGTAAACATGTCGTATGCTGGACAATCAGGTGCAGAAAATTACGAGATTGGAAAAGGCATTCAGAATAGTCCACAGGCAAGACCTTTTCATAGGAAAGCTAGGTGTCAGCCGGGCAAGGTGGGGCAAAAGATTTCGAAATCCAGTTGTGGTTCATTTTAATGAAGGTTAGATCATCTACATTTTGGGTAGCCAGACGAGTCCTTTTTTCTGTTAGTATTGAACCTGCAGCACTGAATACTCTTTCTGATAGGACACTAGCTGCCGGGCAAGCAAGCTCCTGCAATGCATATTCTGCCAATTCTGGCCAGGTGTCTAATTTTGATGCCCAGTAATCAAATGGGAATGACGGTTGAGGGAGAACATCGATAAGGGATGAAAAATAGTTTGTAACCATACTGGACAAATGTTGTCTCCTGTCACTTTGAATTGATGCTGCAGTACCTGTCCTGTCTGCGGTCATAGCAAAATCACTCCACAACCTGGTCAGAAAACCCCTCTGGCCAATGCCACTTCTGATTTCTGCCCCTCTAACTCCTCTGGTCTGCTGGCCCCTGCAGCTCGTGTGAGAACGATCACGGGCGCTGTGTGCAGGGAATGCCAGAAGCAAACGGTCAACAAGAGTTGATTGTTTGGTTGCTAATATTAGTTCCAAGTTCTCATGTGGCATTATATTTTGCAATTTGCCTTTATAGCGAGGATCAAGGAGGCAGGCCAACCAGTAATCGTCATCATTCATCATTTTAGTTATGCGTGTGTCCCTTTTGAGGATACGTAAGGCATAATCCGCCATGTGGGCCAAAGTTCCAGTTCTCAAATCTGCGGTTGTGCTTGGTTGAGGGGCAGTTTCAGGCAAATCCACGTCACTTGTGTCCCTCAAAAAACCAGAACCCGGCCTTGCCGCGCCACCAATTTCCAGTGGCCCCGGAAAAGCTTCCTCATTAAAAATATAATCATCCCCATCATCCTCCTCGTCCTCCTCCTCCTCTTCGCCCGCTACCTCGTCCTGTACACTGCCCTGGCCAGACAATGGCTGACTGTCATCAAGGCTTTCCTCTTCCTCAGCTGCAGACGCCTGATCCTTTATGTGCGTCAAACTTTGCATCAGCAGACGCATTAGGGGGATGCTCATGCTTATTATGGCATTGTCTGCACTAACCAGCCGTCTGCATTCCTCAAAACACTGAAGGACTTGACACATGTCTTGAATCTTCGACCACTGCACACCTGACAACTCCATGTCTGCCATCCTACTGCCTGCCCGTGTATGTGTATCCTCCCACAAAAACATAACAGCCCGCCTCTGTTCACACAGTCTCTGAAGCATGTGCAGTGTTGAGTTCCACCTTGTTGCAACGTCTATGATTAGGCGATGCTGGGGAAGGTTCAAAGAACGCTGATAGGTCTGCATACGGCTGGAGTGTACGGGCGAACGGCGGATATGTGAGCAAAGTCCAAGCACTTTGAGGAGCAGGTCGGATAACCCCGGATAACTTTTCAGGAAGCACTGCACCACCAGGTTTAAGGTGTGAGCCAGGCAAGGAATGTGTTTGAGTTGGGAAAGGGAGATGGCAGCCATGAAATTCCTTCCGTTATCACTCACTACCTTGCCTGCCTCAAGATCTACAGTGCCCAGCCACGACTGCGTTTCTTTCTGCAAGAACTCGGACAGAACTTCCGCGGTGTGTCTGTTGTCGCCCAAACACTTCATAGCCAATACAGCCTGCTGACGTTTGCCAGTAGCTGCCCCATAATGGGAGACCTGGTGTGCAACAGTGGCAGCTGCGGATGGAGTGGTTGTGCGACTGCGGTCTGTGGACGAGCTCTCGCTTCTGCAGGAGGACGAAGAGGAGGAGGAGGGGGTGCGAACGGCTACAGCCAATTGTTTCCTAGACCGTGGGCTAGGCAGAACTGTCCCAAACTTGCTGTCCCCTGTGGACCCTGCATCCACCACATTTACCCAGTGTGCCGTGATGGACACGTAACGTCCCTGGCCATGCCTACTGGTCCATGCATCTGTTGTCAGGTGCACCTTTGTGCTCAGAGATTGCCTGAGTGCATGGACGATGCGCTCTTTAACATGCTGGTGGAGGGCTGGGATGGCTTTTCTGGAAAAAAAGTGTCGACTGGGTAGCTCGTAGCGTGGTACAGCGTAGTCCATCAGGGCTTTGAAAGCTTCGCTTTCAACTAACCGGTAGGGCATCATCTCTAACGAGATTAGTCTAGCTATGTGTGCGTTCAAACCCTGTGTACGCGGATGCGAGGCTAAGTACTTCCTTTTTCTAACCATAGTCTCATGTAGGGTGAGCTGGACTGGAGAGCTGGAGATCGTGGAACTAGCGGGGGTGCCGGTGGACATGGCAGACTGAGAGACGGTGGGAGATGGTATTGTTGCCACCGGTGCCCTAGATGCAGTGTTTCCTACTACGAAACTGGTGATTCCCTGACCCTGACTGCTTTGGCCTGGCAAAGAAACCTGCACAGATACTGCAGGTGGTGCGGAAAATGGTGGCCCTACACTGCCGGAAGGGATGTTGCGTTGCTGACTAGCTTCATTGGCCGAGGGTGCTACAACCTTAAGGGACGTTTGGTAGTTAGTCCAGGCTTGCAAATGCATGGTGGTTAAATGTCTATGCATGCAACTTGTATTGAGACTTTTCAGATTCTGTCCTCTGCTTAAGGTAGTTGAACATTTTTGACAGATGACTTTGCGCTGATCAATTGGATGTTGTTTAAAAAAATGCCAGACTGCACTCTTTCTAGCATCGGATACCTTTTCAGGCATTGCAGACTGAGCTTTAACCGGATGGCCACGCTGTCCTCCAACAGGTTTTGGCTTTGCCACGCGTTTTGGGCAAGATACGGGCCCGGCAGATGGAACCTGTTGCGATGTTGATGCCTGCTGCGGCCCCTCCTCCTCCGCTTCAGAACTGCTGCCGCCTGCACCCTGTTCCCCCAATGGCTGCCAATCGGGGTCAAGAACTGGGTCATCTATTACCTCTTCTTGTAGCTCGTGTGCAACTTCGTCTGTGTCACCGTGTCGGTCGGTGGTATAACGTTCGTGATGGGGCAACATAGTCTCATTAGGGTCTGATTCTTGATCAGCACCCTGCGAGGGCAATGTTGTGGTCTGAGTCAAAGGACCAGCATAGTAGTCTGGCTGTGGCTGTGCATCAGTGCACTCCATGTCAGATTCAACTTGTAATGGGCATGGACTGTTAACTGCTTCACTTTCTAAGCCAGGGACGGTATGTGTAAAGAGCTCCATGGAGTAACCCGTTGTGTCGCCTGCTGCATTCTTCTCTGTTGTTGTTTTTGCTGAAGAGGACAAGGAAGCGACTTGTCCCTGACCGTGAACATCCACTAACGACGCGCTGCTTTGACATTTACCAGTTTCACGAGAGGAGGCAAAAGAGCTAGAGGCTGAGTCAGCAAGATAAGCCAAAACTTGCTCTTGCTGCTCCGGCTTTAAAAGCCTGGCTCCACAGCTCCAGACTTAGGTGCAATATTTTTTTTCCCACGACCAGCTGATGCTCCACCACTACCACTACCCTCATTACCAGCTGACAATGAACGCCCCTGGCCACGACCTCTTCCACCATACTTCCTCATTGTTTTAAAAACGTAAACAAACTAACGGTATTTGTTGCTGTCACACAAATTACACGGTGAGCTATAACTTCAGTATGATTTAGCTACCCCTTTACAGGTGAGTGAGACCACAACGAAAATCAGGCACAATGTTACACACTCTGTTGTTGGTGGCAACAAATGAGAGAGATGCCACACACGCAGGACTGTCACTGAAGCACAAATGTAAATATTAATCTCCCACTGATTTGATTTTTTTTTTTTTCAGGGAGACTTTAGGAAAAAAAAATAATAGAATAAAATGATTTTTTCAGGAAGAATTTAGAAACCAAATAAAATAAAATGATTTTTTCAGGGAGAATTTAGAAAACAAATAAAACAAAAAAAGGCTTTCTATGGCCCACTGAGTGAGAGATGACGCACACAGGAGTCAGGAGTGGCACACAAGCCCAGAGGCCAATATTTATCTCCCACTGATTGATGTAGTGATTTTTTCAGGTAGATTTTGGAACCCAAATCAAGCTAAAAAAAATAATAGGCTTTCTATGGCCCACAATTGGAGAGAGAGAGAGAGATGGCACACCCAGGAGTCAAGACTGGCACACAAGCAGAAAGGGCAATATTAATCTCCCACTGATTTTTTTTTTTTTTTTTTTTTCAGGGAGACTTTAGGAAAAAAAAATAGAATAAAATGATTTTTTGAGGAAGAATTTAGAAACCAAATAAAATAAAATGATTTTTTCAGGGAGAATTTAGAAAACAAATAAAACAAAAAAAGGCTTTCTATGGCCCACTGAGTGAGAGATGACGCACACAGGAGTCAGGAGTGGCACACAAGCCCAGAGGCCAATATTAATCTCCCTTTTTTTTTTAAGGGAGAATTTATAAAACCAAAAAAAAAAAAAAAAAATAGGCTTTCTATGGCCCACTATTTGTGAGAGAGATGGCACGCTCAGGACTGGCACACAAGCCCAGAGGCCAATATTAATCTCCCACTTTTTTTTTTTTCCAGGGAAAATTTATAAACCCAATAAAAAAAAAATAAATAAATAGGCTTTCTATGGCCCACTATCTGAGAGAGAGAGATGGCACGCTTAGGACTGGCACACAAGCCCAAAGGCCAATATTAATCTCCCACTGATTGATTTATTGATTTTTTCAGGTAGAATTTAGAACCCAAATAAAGCAAAAAAAAAAAAAATGGGCTTTCTATGGCCCACTGAGTGAGTGATGATGCACACAGGAGTCAAGAGTGGCACACAAGCCCTGAGGCCAATATTTTTCTCCCACTGATTGATGTAGTGATTTTTTCAGGTAGATTTTAGAACCAAAATCAAGCAAAAAAATAAATAGGCTTTCTATGGCCCACTGAGTGAGTGATGATGCACACAGGAGTCAAGAGTGGCACACAAGCCCTGAGGCCAATATTTTTCTCCCACTGATTGATGTAGTGATTTTTTCAGGTAGATTTTATAACCCAAATCAAGCAAAAAAATAAATAGGCTTTCTATGGCCCACTGAGTGAGAGATGACACAGACAGGGATGGCACTCTAGCAGAAATGTCAATCTTAATCTCCCACAAAAAAAAAAAAAAAAAACAGGGAGTGTCCTTCAGTTACTATCTCCCTGCAGTAATCTCATCCAGGTATGGCAGGCAGCAATAAGGAGTGGACTGATGCACAAATTAAATAAAAAGTGTGGACAAACAAAAAAGATAGCTGTGCAGAAAGGAAGGAACAAGAGGATTTGTGCTTTGAAAAAAGCAGTTGGTTTGCACAGCGGCGTACACACAGCAATGCAGCTATCAGGGAGCCTTCTAGGGCAGCCCAATGAGCTACAGCGCTGAGGGGGAAAAAAAAAAAAAATGTAGCTTCCACTGTCCCTGCACACCGAAGGTCAGGGGCTGACTGGCAAATTTTGGCCTGGGGGGCAAGCACACAGCAGTGGCCCATGAGGAGCGGCTCATCCTTAAAGGGGTTGTCGGATATAATGCTACATGTCTACAGTCACTATGTGTGAATCCTCATATCGTGCGCACTGTGCGTTATGAGGATTCTCTGGTGCCGGCAACAGGTGGTCTTGTGACCACAATCATGCAATATATATATTCCCAGCCACATTTCGACCAGACGGTTTTGGGCCTTGTTCAATACAGTTGCATTCGCCATGCAAGTCTTGTCGGCATGTGACCGCATGTATGCCAATCACAAACTTGCAGCCAGAGACATGCCAAATAACCACAGCTCTGCGAGCAATGTGAGATGCACAAGTCTGCAGTCACATAGAATGACACAGAGTGAATGCACCAATGACACATACACACACAGCCCCACTGTATAATGACACATACGCACAGCCATAATGTATGACACGCACGGCACCACTGTAAAATGACACACACACACACAGCCCCACTATATAATGACATACACGCACGCAGCTCACACACACGCATGCAGCTCACACACACGCAGCTCTGACACAAATGCATCACACACACGCAGCCATCACATACACAGGCAGCCATCACACACACAGGCAGCCAGGGGTGGATTAAGGGTAGCCAGGGCCCCGGGCTGTTCAGACACTGTGGGCCCCCTCGGTCATGTGACGGGGGTCATGTGACGGGGGTCACGATATACCTGAACCAGATTATTCCAGGAAAATGGCCGGGCCCTACTCTACTGTAACCTATTAAATTTTTGTTAAAATATGCAATACAATTTAGGAATATTTTGACCAATATCACATACAAGGAACAAATACCACTGCACCATGACCAGACCACAAATTGCAACCACAGTGATCGAATAATATCACATACAAGGAACAAATACCACCGCACCATGCCAACACCACATATTACCACCACTTGGTGACCAAATAGCACACACAAGGGACAAATACCACAACACCATTTCCAGACCACATATTACCACCACATAGTGACTGAATAGTACAATACTGATCAGTAATAAAAAAAACAAAAAAACATAATACTATCACCATAAGTGCCAGTATTCACAGGAGATCTGTACTTAGTATGCAGTGTCTGTGTAGAGGTAATACAGAGATCATTGGTGACATTGTACACAGGACCTCTGTATATAATGTATAGGTAATACAGTGATCACTGGTGGTATTATACACAGGAGCTCTGTATATAATGTGTAGGTTATACAGTGATCACTGGTGACATTGTACACAGGACCTCTGTATATAGTATACAGTGTATAGTGTCAGTGTATAGGTAACACTGACTCACCAGTGATGTCTCTAGGTGAACTCCTTCATCTTTCATCCAGCACAGACTGCCATCATTTCTTCCAGCCAGGACTCGTTTCTGCAAGAAATAACAGTTATCTCGAGCTCCGCTTGCAGAACACATTACTTAATTTTTCACAACTTCTACACAACACCACATGAAGAAAAAAAGGCGACATAGTGTCACTCTGCACAGTAACAGACCTGCCCCCCCCCCCCATTTAAAACAGTATACTAAAAAAAATAAAATAAATACATCACTGCAGTAATAATATCCCTTAATTAGCCCCTATGGTAATAATCCCCATCCTGGCCCCGTATATCTAATTCCTGGCTCCAGCCATATGTTCTCGCATCCTGCCCTCATGAGTATCCATTCTACTCCATATGATCTCCCCATCCTGCCCCATAATCCAATCCTGCCCCATGTCTTTCATTCTGCCCCGTGTCTCCAATCATGCCCCGTATCTACATTCTGCCCATGCCTCCAGTCCTGCCCCCAGTGTGTCCAGCAATCTGCCCCAGTGTGTCCAGCATATTACCCCAGTGTGTCCAGCATATTACCCCCAGTGTGTCCAGCATATTACCCCCAGTGTGTCCAGCATATTAACCCCAGTGTGTCCAGCATATTGCCCCAGTGTCCAGCAATATGCCCCAGTGTGTCCAGCAATCTGCCCCAGTGTGTCCAGCATATTACCCCCAGTGTGTCCAGCATATTACCCCCAGTGTGTCCAGCAATCTGCCCCAGTATGTCCAGCATATTGCCCCAGTGTGTCCAGCAATCTGCCCCAGTGTGTCCAGCAATCTGCCCCAGTGTGTCCAGCATATTACCCCCAGTGTGTCCAGCAATCTGCCCCAGTGTGTCCAGCATATTACCCCCAGTGTGTCCAGCAATCTGCCCCAGTGTGTCCAGCATATTACCCCCAGTGTGTCCAGCAATCTGCCCCAGTGTGTCCAGCATATTACCCCCAGTGTGTCCAGCAATCTGCCCCAGTATGTCCAGCAATCTGCCCCAGTATGTCCAGCATATTGCCCCAGTATGTCCAGCATATTGCCCCAGTATGTCCAGCATATTGCCCCAGTGTGTCCAGCAATCTGCCCCAGTGTGTCCAGCATATTACCCCCAGTGTGTCCAGCAATCAGCCCCAGTGTGTCCAGCATATTACCCCCAGTGTGTCCAGCAATCTGCCCCAGTATGTCCAGCATATTGCCCCAGTGTGTCCAGCAATCTGCCCCAGTGTGTCCAGCAATCTGCCCCAGTGTGTCCAGCATATTACCCCCAGTGTGTCCAGCAATCTGCCCCAGTATGTCCATCATATTGCCCCAGTGTCCAGCAATCTGCCCCAGTGTCCAGCAATCTGCCCCAGTGTGTCCAGCAATCTGCCCCAGTGTGTCCAGCATATTACCCCCAGTGTGTCCAGCAATCTGCCCCAGTATGTCCATCATATTGCCCCAGTGTCCAGCAATCTGCCCCAGTGTCCAGCATTGCCCCCAGTGTGTCCAGCAATCTGCCCCAGTGTGTCCAGCATATTACCCCCAGTGTGTCCAGCAATCTGCTCCAGTGTGTCCAGCATATTGCCCCAGTGTGTCCAGCAATCTGCTCCAGTGTGTCCAGCATATTACCCCCAGTGTGTCCAGCAATCTGCCCCAGTATGTCCATCATATTGCCCCAGTGTCCAGCAATCTGCCCCAGTGTCCAGCAATCTGCCCCAGTGTCCAGCATTGCCCCCAGTGTGTCCAGCAATCTGCCCCAGTATGTCTAGCAATCTGCCCCAGTGTGTCCAGCAATCTGCTCCAGTGTGTCCAGCATTGCCCCAGTGTGTCCAGCAATCAACAAACTGAGTTCTCACCTTAACAGCGCTCCAGGCGGCGAGCTCCCTCCAGCAGCGCGCATTCGCCGGCGACTGACAATGACGTCAGACGCCAGCGACGTGTGCGCTGCGCGTGCGCCTGCGGCCGACTTCAGCTGCCAGCCTCCAATTGGCTGGCGGCTGTTGTTGTTAACTATTGACGTGCGGGCACGCGCCCGCACGTCAATAGGAAACCGCCACAGCGCCGGTAGGGGCCCGGTGAGCAGATGAGACGGGGCCCGATGCGGGCCCCCTCTCTCTGCCAACCGGGCCCATATATGATACGCCAGTCAGGGCACAGGCAGTAATGCCCTGATGGTGGCGGGCAATCTGTGCGGTAGCCCAGGCCCCCCCCCACACCACTTGGCCCTGGGCTACCGCCTATATTGACCCTCTTATAATCCGCCCCTGTTCACGCAGACATCACATACATGCATGCAGCCATCACACACATGCATGCAGCCATCACACACATGCATGCAGCCATCACACACATGCATGCATGCAACCATCACACACACATGCATGCAGCCATCACACATGCATGCAGCCATCACACACATGCATGCAGCCATCACACACATATGCATGCAGCCATCACACACACATGCATGCAGCCATCACACACACATGCATGCAGCCATCACACACACATGCAGCCATCACACACATGCATGCAGCCATCACACACACACATGCATGCAGCCATCACACACACACATGCATGCAGCCATCACACACATGCAACCATCACACACATGCATGCAGCCATCACACACATGCATGCAGCCATCACACACACATGCATGCAACCATCACACACACATGCATGCAGCCATCACACACATGCAGCCATCACACACATGCAGCCATCACACACATGCATGCAGCCATCACACACATGCATGCAGCCATCACACACATGCATGCAGCCATCACACACACATGCATGCAGCCATCACACACATGCATGCAGCCATCACACACACGCATGCATGCAGCCATCACACACACATGCATGCAGCCATCACACACACACGCATGCAGCCATCACACACACATGCATGCAGCCATCACACACACACATGCATGCAGCCATCACACACACACATGCATGCAACCATCACACACATGCATGCAGCCATCACACACATGCAGCCATCACACACATGCATGCAGCCATCACACACATGCATGCAGCCATCACACACATGCAACCATCACACACATGCATGCAGCCATCACACACATGCATGCAGCCATCACATACACAACACACCAGATACCAGGCTCATACACACATCACACACTCTCCTCTGTGGTGCAGGGGCGGCTGATGTCCATGTGCAGCTCTTCAGTTTCTCCTGCTCACAGCTCTGCACTGTCCGGCACCTCCCCCGTCTCTCCTTCTCTGCCGGGATAACAGATAAGAGCAGGAGAAGCTGGAGCTCCAAGCACACACAGGCCGGTATGCTGAGTCTGACCTTTCATCTTGATTGCTGCTGGCTCTCTCCCTCAGAGTGGCAGCGCCGCACAGGAGCCTGCTCCTCACATACCCCTGCAGCCTACATGTCGGCTGCTGGCGGGATGACGCCACCGCGCACTACAGGTGGCGCTATGTCTTGCAATCACTGCTACTGCTAGTCCTCCAGCGGCCCTGTGCAGCTGCTTAGGCACCGGCCCGGGGGGCATATGCATTCCTGCCACCTGGGCCAGTCCGCGCCTGCCGAAGGTAGTGTTGGGCAGTGGAAATCGCTACAGCACAAGCGGTTTGGTGGTTAATGGACCCTGCCTAACGCTATCCCTGCTTCTGACGAAGCGGCAGCAACCTCTCCCTAAGCTCAGATCAGCAGCAGTAACATGGCGGTCGGCGGGAACGCCCCTTTATAGCCCCTGTGACGCCGCAGACAGCAAGCCAATCACTGCAATGCCCTTCTCTAAGATGGTGGGGACCAGGACCTATGTCATCACGCTGCCCACACTCTGCGTTTACCTTCATTGGCTGAGAAATGGCGCTTTTCGCGTCATTGAAACGCGACTTTGGCGCGAAAGTCGCGTACCGCATGGCCGACCCCGCACAGGGGTCGGATCGGGTTTCATGAAACCCGACTTTGCCAAAAGTCGGCGACTTTTGAAAATGAACGACCCGTTTCGCTCAACCCTAGTTGTCAGGAACACCGTACTACACTTGCTAACTGAGCCATTGCGCGTGTTCTGAGTAACCAAACTGTGTCCAAAAATACCTGTGGAGCAGGGCAGCAGCGATGAAGATGCATGCTTCAGACAAACAGGACCTGAAGCACGTGACTTCTGGGGTCATGGCCTAACTCAGGAGAGCTAGGAGGTGAAGGAAAACTCCATGTCAGGTGATCTTAAATCTGACTTGGTCAAATAGTTTGACTAAATCCACACCCTCTTTTATTTTGCATTGTAGCCACAGCTGTGGCTGTAATTACAATGCATGACATTGGTATTGTTCGATAGCTTAGTCAGATTCTCCTATCTTCAGGCCCCCTTCCCGAATTCCCAAATAAACCCCAAACCCAATAAAGACAGGATTCAAACTTGGATAATAATTGGCCACAGTGGCCTTTATTATAAACATACAAAACATAACGGTAAAGTAACGTGGGGAGGTCCTTGAAGCTCCAAACTGGTGGTAAACCATAATATAGAGTGGACAGAAACCAGACCATAATTTACTCCCAGCCGTAACCACCTGGCTCAGGAGCACCAAAATACCCCGAAAGGTTACCATTGTCCACTTAACACCTGGGAATCTGGCCCACCGTTGCCAAGATTCCCCGAAACTACCAGACCCGAAACCAAATTTTACACCAACTGAAGAATCCATATCCCGACGGATCCCCCAGGCCAATTTAGTACCAACTCCAAGGACCCCTCCCACCGCCACAACGAGAGGTACTTGAACACCTCAAGTACCTAAGGCCCCCCCAAACTTAACCGCTATGGCCCTTTCAATACTGCTCTGCAATCTGAGAGCCCACAAATCGATGCCCACCGCATTTAAATGTACACCATCTCCCAGGAGAAATTCATCTCCCCCCTTTTCCAATTCAAAATGACAGATAAACCGACCTCCATTCCGGACGACAAAGCTAGATACCGCCCGATTCACCTTAATTCTAGCTTTGTCGATCCTATCCACAGATCTGGCGTGTCGCCAGCACCTCCTCGGGACGATATCTGACCACACCACCAGCAAATCTCGGAAAGACACCCATAGTCACAGCAGATCGTGTTTAATATCACGGATCAATTCACGGCAAGGGCGAACCCCCAAATCGTTGCCCCCCACGTGAAAAACTAAAATGTCAGGAGATCTATCCAACCTAATGCCATTATGTACCTCCTGCATAACCCCACTCCAACACAAACCCCTAAAACCCAGCCACCTGACCACGGCCACGTCCCTTGAAAAACCGAGTTGACGTCCGTCCCGCCGATCATCTGCTCGCCTCGCGCCCCAATAGACGAAAGAGTGGCCGACGATCCAAACCAACAGGGGACTTTCACCTAAAAAATACAAACAACTTAGTGTCCATACCAATGACACAACAAATACAGGCGTACAAGAAAAACCTCAGGCCTTCATGGTCTAACATAGCTCTTGTAACGCCCAGACTCCCATCTACCTATCCTCTGAACCACTTCAGGGGCCAACCCCCCAAAGCTGCTTCAGTCACAGCCCCAATACGAAATGAGTGCGACGCAAATCGAGAAGCGTCTAAACCCAGCCCCGACAAAGCTTTTCGAAAAACTTCAACAAACTGGAATTTGGATAAAAAAGATCCATCCTTGTGACACAACAAAGGACCATCCAAAACCGGCCGAAGGTTAGTAAAAACCTGAAAACAACGAACAGGACACATAAGCGAACCACGGACCGAGCCCAACTCAACTTGTTTACCTTTTCCCGCCTGGTCAGTCTTTGACCGACGTAACCAGAAATGACTCCCAATAAGCACCACATCCTTGGCCCAGAGCCCCCCCCCTCGTCTAAACGTGGTAGGAGACACCAGCTCCCCAACCCTCAAGGCCCCAATAAATGCCAGGGAAAAAGCTAAACGAAAGAGAGCCACCTCAAAGTTGGATAAACAAATCTCGCTCAAACGCGTGCCCACCTGTTCCAACATGCCAAAAGAAACTGGGCGCCGAAGATCACCTCACCCCATTTTTCTTCCAAAACCTTTTATCGCCTGCCGTACCAGAAACAATTTAGTCAAGTCCTGCAATCCTCGAAGCTGAAACCCGAAAGCCAAAGCCGCCCAAACTCTATCCACCTTCGAAGCCGACCACCCCTCTTCTGCGCCACGTCTCAACCACAACAACAAGGCACCCAGTTCGTCCTCACCCCCGTTAGTAGCCCCGCAGGCACCAACCAAGATTCCCAATCACACCATACCGACCGATATGCCGACCACGTGCTGGGCGCCAAAGACGCGTGAATCAAAGGTCCTGCAGCCCAGATACCACGTTCCAAAGCTCCGGCGGGCAGTCCAGACCCGTCTCCTCCACATCCGGGGCCAGAGACCGAAACCGTTCCCACTGAAACCGAGACAAAGAGTCAGCCACATAATTCTCGACTCCAGGCACATGAGCCGCCATAATGTACACATTAATAGACATGCAGAACAACACCAACTGACGGAGAACCCTGATAACCGGAGGAGAAGAAGCCATACTATTTATGACACACACAACCGCCATATTGTCACAATTGAAACGAACCCTCCGATTGCGCAAATCCTCCTTCCACAAGTAAACTGCAACCAAGATAGGAAAAATTTCCAACAAAGTGATGTTCTTCACCAACCCCGACGCAAACCACTCGTCCGGCCACCTAGTGGCACACCACCGGCCACCAAAAAAGGCGCCAAAACCAACACCGCCTGAAGCATCGGTAAACAAATCCAGATCAGCGTTGATGGAATGGCAGCTAGATGGTATACCTTCCCACAGGTGAAGTGTGTCCCCAGGGCTTCCCAGTAATGTTGATGGCAATGGTGTGAGGTGCAGGCAATAACGAGGACACAAGGTTGCAGTCTCTTTACCTTTTTACTGAAGACTTCAGGGTCCTCAATCCAGAGCACGATTAACAGGGCTTTCTGAGACCGGCCGGTCCGATGGGCACATCCAGAGTTCCCTTTGCAGGTGGAAATCAGTGCCTACCAATAGTAACATAGTAACATAGTTAGTAAGGCCGAAAAAAGACATTTGTCCATCCAGTTCAGCCTATATTCCATCCTAATAAATCCCCAGATCTACGTCCTTCTACAGAACCTAATTGTATGATACAATATTGTTCTGCTCCAGGAAGACATCCAGCGCCTGTGTGTTGTAGTGCTACCCTGCTGAGCATTCGGAATAGTCCTCACAACTTCTGTTCTCGTTTGTTCGTTCTTTCTAGTTTCTAATTCTTTCTCTCTCTCTTGTTCCAGATGTTACTAGTTTCTCGTCCCCCAGGTATGTTATGGCTAGGACGCACCCGTATGATGGGAAGGCTCGGAGCTCTTCTGGGACCCTAGAGAGGACGCCCCTCTCCACGCGTTGCCCCCTATGTCTTCATAGGAAATTTAAGGTAGACAGCCAACCTATAATTAACTGTCCTGCGGAGTTTGAAGTAAGGCCTAGAGTCAGTTACTTCCGCGGTGTTCCGGCCACCGGCTACGCGCCTCAGTAGGATGTTGCCTCGGTCTCACGGCATGACTCCTACTGGTTCTCCTTTGTGCTTGATCTCGTTTCTCACTGTTCCACAATATCCTTCGCTTCGTGTCTCTTTCTTAGGATACCGCAGCAAGGTAGTGCAGGCGCGGTTCCATAACGTTCTGCTCTGTTCGCTAGGTACCTGCCTGGTTCCCACGCCTGACAGGGACCCCCCTGTGTCTTCTCCCTGCAACACCCCCTGCCACGGGATGTTGCCTGAATCCAACCCAGTCAGCTTCTAACTAACTTCCTATCCAACCCCTAGTTTTACCAGTGTGAGGAGTGGCCCAATAAATAAAGCCTTTTTCTCCCCCTAGTGGCTGGAGTGTGAAGTGTAATGGGTGCTGGTGATACCTGTTCAGTAGAATTCCTTCAGTGCTGCATAAGACAAGTGCTGAATCAGCCTGAACTTGTTCGGTTCCTTCTTCGGAGCCACACCCAATGGCGAAACTACCAATTTCTCTAGCGGCGGAACGGAAAAAGGACCGGACATTCTCCCCAACGAAACCTCCTTATGCAACTTATCCGATACCACCGCCGCTTGTAACTCAGCTGATCTCAAGTTCTTCAAAACCTGAGGGATATCGAAAGTAGGAGCAGGTATACAAAAACCATCCCTAAAACCCAACAACAACTCCACTTTTTCCCTATCCGGGAACCTATTTATATAGGGGACCATCGCGTCCAGCCTCACTGGCGTCACCCCCTTTTGAATTGCCCTCTGGCTTTCCTTTTTTCTTGAAGCACTTGGCGTCGCCATGGGAAGAACCGCTGCAGTGCGAACACGCGTGTTTAAACTTACAAGTAGCGCCGAATTTGCACTGGCCGTCATTAAACTGCCAGCATAAACTGTGCTTCTGACCTCCTGATTGTCCGGACTGACCCTCCTGAACCCGAGGAACTTCCTTGTGATGCGGAGTGGCCGGCAGTTTCGGCCCCGCCTTGAAAGGAATGGCCAAATTTCATCGGCGCCATAACCCGCAGCCACAAACCGATGTCCTTCTGATCCCATCGAATCGACGGACGAACCGCCTTCCTCTGTCTAAACTGCTCGCCATACCGGAGCCAAGCTTGGCGCCCGTATGCCCTGTGTGCCTCGCCTATCGAATCCATGTAACAAAACAACGTGGAACAGTTTTCAGGAGCCTTCTCACCAACCACGCTTGCCAAAATCGCAAATGCTTGCAACCAATTCACGAACGTCTGAGGAATAAGACGCCATCTCCACTTCTCCTTGTCCTCCTTCTTACTGTCCTCCTTCTTGCTCTTATCTAAATTAAACTTCTCCAAAGGAAGGAGAGAGAAGATCTCCACGTCTTTCCAAATCTTCTCCCTCACTTCCTTTTTTAAATGAGCCCCGAGCGGCCCCTCAAAACAAACATAAACCTCTCCCCGCGCTTTATCGTCCAAACAAATTCCGCCCTCCTTCTCCGTCTGTACTGACACGGAAACGGGCTCCAATGGCCTACTTGGCGCCGCCGAGCGCCCTAAAGACCCTCCTAGACCTAACTCCATGGCACCCACCCACGCCGCCAATGGTGGCGGCACCGACCTAACGCCCACCAACCGTGAAAGCAACTCGCAGACACTATACAATAACTCCCCTACCCCTTCGTTCCCCAATTCCGACCGAACTCGTGGATGCTCCCCCGTAGCCACGGCCCCACCCCATCGACTAACCCCAACTACTGGGGAAAACGATAATGATGGCGACAAAGCAGACATAGAATTGTCCTCACCAAGCTGCAGGGGAGCTGAAGTCGCAGTCGTCCCGCTCGTCCAGCCAACATCTGCTCCTGATACGCTCTGTGGCGCCACCTGGATCAGAGGCTCGTCATGCGATGTGGACCCGTCCATTCCGGCCTGTCCCGGGATGAAGCTGATTCGGCCCTGCATGGAGGCACCCCGGGCCCACCGCTGGAGACGGCGCCAACCGGACCTCTACTGAGACTCCTTCCGGATCCAGCCGACAAAGTGGGGGAAGTTCTGGCGTTCCTGGTCGGGCACGGCAGCTCCGCAAGTCCGGCGGCGCTGCCTGCCGCTGCAGCCACAGAAGCTCTCCCACATTGTCTGGGACGAGCAGGTGAAGCAGGCCGCCGGGCGGCGCCATTACCGCGGCGCCCTGCTGTGACGTCAGAGGAAGTGACGGAAGATCCGTGAAGGCCCCCCGGAGCGAGGGAGGAGAAGGCCTATCCACCGCCGCAGGCCCCAGCACGGCAGGTGGATTCCTCCCGGACGGGCCCTGCTTGGATGCTTGCTGGCAGGCGCTCGGTCCGGAGGGTCCCTGGAGGGGCTCCGTCGCCACCGCTGAGGCTGAGGCACATCGGGGGGAAAGTCGCTCTGGTAGCCGGACCCGCCGGGAGCGGCACGCGCCTGCCATCGCCGACGGGACATTCCTGCTGCCTCCGTTCAAGATGCCGGTCACCTGGGCTTCCAGACAGCCGGGAGGCTGGTTTGCAGCAGCAGCCTGCAGCCTCTGCAGCACATGGTCAACGGACGCCATGGTAGGTACTCACGATTGGCCTCCAGAGCAGGAACTGGCCAACCCCACCCCCTCCTAGCCCTATAACCCCCCCTAATGCATACTATCCCCCTCTCCTAAAACATGTCCCCACCCCCTCTATCCTTCCTCTCCAAACCCCTGTCATGACGGCCTGCACGTACGCCGTCTGGGGGGAGGGGACGGCTCGCTCCGGCCTGCTCTCTCCAGTGGGTTTAGTATGCTTCTATGTACATCGTGGAGGACGCATAACGATCCTTGTATATGATTCCCCTCACTAACTCACAGGTTCGACAACACAATGTTATCAATCTGACAATATTCTAGAAAGTACAACCTGTATTTGTGACTTTCTTAAATTACGTCACATTCCTTATAGCTCTTGTATTTGTTTGTTTGTGCAAGTCCTGGACTCAGGGAATGTTCTCTGAAAGTTGCCTGTAACTAGAATAATCTAATGTTATTTTACACCCAGTTCTGTGTTTGTAATTCCGCCAAGCCATGATGTTCCCAAGGAAGGTCAGTCATGGACTAAAGTGAACTTGTACTAGTTTTATGTGAAATCCTGTTTAGATTTTGTTCAAATGATATGTGTCAAGAATTGTGTTAATAATCCAAGTGTTTAGAGGAATGTCTGAAAATTCGTGTTGCGCCAAAATGTAGTGTCTTTTTACGGTGTTTTATGTTCTGGCCCCAATCAGTTGATAAGAACAAATTCAGGAATTTCTGCCACAATTGTGCCACATATGAACAAAGCCTCATGTCTAGTGTTGAGCACTCCGATACTGCAAATATTGGGTATCAGCCAATATTCGCTGTATCGGATTTCCGATACTGAGTTCCAATATTTTTAAGATATCGGATACCGGAATCGGAAGTTCCTATAGTGTAATGACGCACTATAATAGAGTGTGGGCGGTGCGTGGACGGAGACTGTGTGTCAGTGTGTGCAGGCGGGGTCTGTGCGTGACCGTGGGGGGGTCTGTGCGGACCTGCCGGGGGTCTGTACGGGCCTGCCGGGTGTCTGTGCGGTCTGCCGGGGGTCTGTACAGGCCTGCCAGGGGTCTTTGTGGCCTGTCGGGGGTCTGTACGGGCCTCTCGGGGGTCTGTGTGGCCTGCCGAAGGTCTGTGCGGGCCTCTCGGGGGTCTGTGCGGCCTGCCGGGGGTCTGTGTGGCCTGCCGCGGGTCTGTACAGGCCTCTCGGGGGTCTGTGCAGCCTGCCGGGGGTCTGTACGGGCCTCTCGTGAGTCTGTGCGGCCTGCCGCTCGCAGGATGCATTTTTTACCCATAGACTTGTATTAGCGACGGATCGCGATGGAAGGCCACACGTCACGTCCGTCGTGCAATGGATCCGTCGTGTTTTGGCGGACCGTCGGCACGAAAAAAACTTTCAAGTGAACGTTTTTTTGTCCGTCGCGTCCAACATTTTCTACCGCGCATGTGCAGCCGAAACTCGCCCCCTCCTCCCCGGACTTCAGAATGGGCAGCGGATGCATTGAAAAACTGCATCCGCTGCCCACGTCATGCACAATTTTCACAACATGCGTCGGTACATCGGCCCGACACATAGCGACGGACCCGGACCGACGCAAGTGTGAAAGAGGCCTTAATGAGCGTTTAATTTAAAAAAAGAAAAAAAAACAGAAAAAAAAAATGGTGTGGGCTCCCGCGCAACTTTCTGCGCCAGAGGGGGAAAGCCGACGTCCAGGTTTCAATATTTGTAGCCTGTTATGAATATCAGCCCGCAGCTGTCTGCGTAGCCTTTATTGGCTATTAAAATACGGGCACCCAAAAAAAAATGACGTGGGGTCCCCCTATATTTTATATCCTGAAAGGCTATGCAGACAGCTGTGGGCTGATATTCATAGCCTAGAGAGGGGCCAATTCTGGCACTTAGCCCCTCCCTTCCCACTTCAGTGTAGCAGTGGGATATGGCGTAATAAGGTGTTAATGCCACCTTGCTATTGTAAGATGACATTAAGCCGGGTTAATAATGGAGAGGCGTCAATAAGACGCCTATCCATTATTATTCCAATACTAGTATAGGGTTAATAAAACACACACACATTAGGAAAAAAGTATTTTAATATTCTCCATTTAACCATACTTACCATACTTCAGCGCCTGCAAAAAAAATGTAAAATAATAAACCGCATACTACCTGTCCGCCATAGTCCAATTAATTAATTAAGTGTCCCATGACGATCTCCCCTATAGAACAGTGACATCGGGTGATGTCACTGCTCTATAGCACCTTCAGTGACACACTGACAGGAGACAATGGCTCCTGCAGTACATCACTGGGAGGTTACTAGAGTTCAAAGTCTCACTTTATGGCAATTGCTGCCTGGGAAAATTTCTCACACAGCAATGCCAAAAGTGAGACTAGGGACTATTTTTTTTACAGCAGCGGAGGAATACAGTGCGGAAGGATACCTTCCTCCCGTCATTGTGCTCCTGGAGCCCCAAGAGAGCGGTCGCATCAGCAGATGCTGCCGTTCTCCACGGGAGATAGTCGTGGGACACTCGTGGATTTCTGCCGATCAGGGAGTATATTGGTTGTTTGTTATTTTAATCTTTTTTACAGATGACACTGGCTTTGGGGATCAAAATGACAAGTGATGGTGAGTATGTACTCTATGTTATATGTACTGTATGTCTGTATGTATTGTATGTAATGTATGAATGTATTGTATGTAGTATGTATGTAGTATGTATGTATGTAGTATGTATGTTGTATGTATGTAGTATGTATGTATTGTAGCGTTTCCCTTCAGGTCTTGGGGGACACTCGTTTGGCACGGGATTAACGCATACAGGCACAGTTTTTCACACATAATGGTCCATTCGGTTTATTAAATACAGCATAAACCATATCTCGAACAGTTCATTATATCGCTATATCGGAATATCACATACGGCTTTACATAGCCTTCAGTGGTCACACTGGTATCTCTCTCCAGACACCAGATGACTATACAGTTCAGCAACTGCCCTATGTTAGCGCACACAGTTCTTTTCCCCGCACCTGGTGTTACCTGTAGAGTGGGCTTCTCTCCACAGGTTGACTCCACGTCAGTCCAAGGTCCACAACAGGACCGTCCAGGTCAACGGTCTCACAGTGCTTCCAGGATGACTCCACTCCCAGGAGCCTCCAACACTGACCGTCCAGGTTGACGGTCTCACAGTGCTTCCAGGACGACTCCACTCCCAGGAGCATCCAACACTGACCATCCAGATCAACGGTCTCACAGTGCTTCCAGGACGACTCCACTCCCAGGAGCTTCCAACACTGACCGTCCAGGACCTACAGCACACAGGCTACTCAGTGCCAAAGCCCAACCATGTGCTATTCAGGAATTCCCAGGATTTCCAACACAGGCATCCAGGGCCTTGCACTTGGACCATTCAGATCCAAACACAGGAACATGTGACCCACACCCTGGTCACATTATATACCTTTTAACCACTCTTGAGGGACTACAGGTCCCAGAACAACATTGCATCAGACTTACCACGCAGACTCCCTCTGCGACACATATCGGCCATTCACAGCTCTGCCAGTCATTGTTTCATCACATTTATGCCTCGAAGCGCATCTTGAAGTGCACACACAGCGCCCCCTGGCTGTAACACTGGTCACTGCACCACAGTATGTATGTATGTAGTATGTATGTAGTATGCAGTATGTATGTATGTAGTATGTATGTATGTAGTATGTATGTAGTATGTATGTATGTATGTATGTATGTAGTATGTATGTAGTATGTATGTATGTATGTATGTAGTATGTATGTAGTATGTATGTATGTATGTAGGATGTATGTATGTATTTTGTATGTAGTATTAAGTATGTATGTAGTATGTATGTATGTATGTAGCATGTATGTAGTTTGTATGTAGTATGTATGTAGTATGTATGTAGGTATGTACTATGTATGCAGTATGTATGTATGTATGTAGTATGTATGTAGCATGTAGTATTAAGTATGTATGTAGTATGTATGTAGTATGTAGGATGTTGTATGTATGTAGTATGTATGTATGTAGTATGCATGTAGTATGTATGTAGTTTGTATGTAGTATGTATGTATGTAGTATGTATGTATGGAGTATGTATGTAGTATTAAGTATGTATGTAGTATGTATGTAGTATATATGTAGTATGTATGTAGTATGTATGTATGTATGTAGTATGTATGTTGTATGTATGCTGTATGTATGTTGTATGTGTGTATGTTGTATGCATGCAGTATGTATGCTGTATGTATGTAGTATGAATGTATATATGTAGTATGTATGTAGTATGTTGTATGTGTGTATGTTGTATGTATGTATGTTGTATGTATGTAGTATGTATGTTGTATGTATGTAGTATGTATGTTGTATGTAGTATGTATTTAGTATGTATGTATGTAGTATGTATGTAGTATTAAGTATGTATGTAGTATGTATGTAGTATATATGTAGTATGTATGTAGTATGTATGTTGTATGTTTGCATGTAGTATGTATGTATATACAGTGGGGCAAAAAAGTATTTAGTCAGTCAGCAATAGTGCAAGTTCCAACACTTAAAAAGATGAGAGGCGTCTGTAATTTACATCATAGGTAGACCTCAACTATGGGAGACAAACTGAGAAAAAAAATCCAGAAAATCACATTGTCTGTTTTTTTTAACATTTTATTTGCATATTATGGTGGAAAATAAGTATTTGGTCAGAAACAAAATTTCATCTCAATACTTTGTAATATATCCTTTGTTGGCAATGACAGATGTCAAACGTTTTCTGTAAGTCTTCACAAGGTTGCCACACACTGTCGTTGGTATGTTGGCCCATTCCTCCATGCAGATCTCCTCTAGAGCAGTGATGTTTTTGTCTTTTCGCTTGGCAACACAGACTTTCAACTCCCTCCAAAGGTTTTCTATACGGTTGAGATCTGGAGACTGGCTAGGCCACTCCAGGACCTTGAAATGCTTCTTATGAAGCCACTCCTTCGTTGCCCTGGCGGTGTGCTTTGGATCATTGTCATGTTGAAAGACCCAGCCACGTTTCATCTTCAATGCCCTTGCTGATGGAAGGAGGTTTGCACTCAAAATCTCACGATACATGGCCCCATTCATTCTTTCATATACCCGGATCAGTCGTCCTGGCCCCTTTGCAGAGAAACAGCCCCAAAGCATGATGTTTCCACCACCATGCTTTACAGTAGGTATGGTGTTTGATGGATGCAACTCAGTGTTCTTTTTCCTCCAAACACGACAAGTTGTGTTTCTACCAAACTGTTCCAGTTTGGTTTCATCAGACCATAGGACATTCTCCCAAAACTCCTCTGGATCATCCAAATGCTCTCTAGCAAACTTCAGACGGGCCCGGACATGTACTGGCTTAAGCAGTGGGACACGTCTGGCACTGCAGGATCTGAGTCCATGGTGGCATAGTGTGTTACTTATGGTAGGCCTTGTTACATTGGTCCCAGCTCTCTGCAGTTCATTCACTAGGTCCCCCCGCGTGGTTCTGGGATTTTTGCTCACCGTTCTTGTGATCATTCTGACCCCATGGGGTGGGATTTTGCGTGGAGCCCCAGATCGAGGGAGATTATCAGTGGTCTTGTATGTCTTCCATTTTCTAATTATTGCTCCCACTGTTGATTTCTTCACTCCAAGCTGGTTGGCTATTGCAGATTCAGTCTTCCCAGCCTGGTGCAGGGCTACAATTTTTTCTTCTGGTGTCCTTTGACAGCTCTTTGGTCTTCACCATAGTGGAGTTTGGAGTCAGACTGTTTGAGGGTGTGCACAGGTGTCTTTTTATACTGATAACAAGTTTAAACAGGTGCCATTACTACAGGTAATGAGTGGAGGAAAGAGGAGACTCTTAAAGAAGAAGTTACAGGTCTGTGAGAGCCAGAAATCTTGATTGTTTGTTTCTGACCAAATACTTATTTTCCACCATAATATGCAAAAAAAATGATAAAAAAACAGACAATGTGATTTTCTGGATTTTTTTTTCTCAGTTTGTCTCCCATAGTTGAGGTCTACCTATGATGTAAATTACAGACGCCTCTCATCTTTTTAAGTGGTGGAACTTGCACTATTGCTGACTGACTAAATACTTTTTTGCCCCACTGTATGTAGTATGTATGTAGTATGTTGTATGTATGTATGTATGTTGTATGTATGTAGTATGTGTGTTGTATGTATGTAGTATGTATGTTGTATGCATGTAGTATGTATGCTGTATGTAGTATTTTTTTTTTTACATTCAACACATTAGCCGGATGATGGGACTACCACTGTCCCATCATTGGCTAATGTGTCAATTACTGCCATTGTAGCAGGCATAGCCCGATGGGACTTGTATTCCCATCGGACGATGCCTGCACACAAACACAAAGACCCCCGGCAGGCCGCACAGACTCCTGAGAGGCCCGTACAGACCCCCGAGAGGCCCGTACAGACCCCCAGCAGGCCGCACAGACCCCCGGCAGGCCGTACAGACCCCCAAGAGGCACGTAAGACCCCATCAGACCGCACAGACCCCCGAGAGGCCCACACAGACCCCCTGGCAGGCCGCACAGATCCACGGCAGGCCGCACAGACCCCCGAGAGGCCCGTACAGACCCCTGGCAGGCCGCACAGATCCTAGGCAGGCCAAACAGACCCCCGAGAGGCCCGTACAGACTCCCGGCAGGCCCGCACAGACCCCCCCACGGTCCCACACAGGCACGCAGTCTCCGCCCATGCACCGCCCACACTCTTCCCCCCTCCGGAGCAGGATGTGCAGGGAAAGAAAGGGCTTATTTTCATTCCGATATTTGTGTCCCATTGATTTGCATTGGTTTCCAGTATCGGTATCGGCGATATCCAATATTTTTGGGATATCGGCGATACAATCCGATCCCGATATTTCTGAGGTATCGCTCAACACTACTCATGACTAAAATCCCTTTACTTAATAATTGTCATTAAGTGTGTCATTGATAGCGGTTATATAGAAATGCACCAAATAAAATAAATTTTAGGGGCAGCATGGTGGCTCAGTGGTTAGTAGAGTTGAGCGACCTTGACCTTTTTAGAGTCGAGCCGGGTTTCGCGAAACCCGACTATCTCAAAAGTCGGGTCGAGTGAAATCGGCCGATTATGACGTAAAGTCGGGATCGACCGAAACACGAAACCCAATGCAAGTCAATGGGGCAGCATAGTCGGCAGTGAGTGGGGGCCAGGAAAACACCTAGAGTGCCCATTTTAATGTCAAAACCATCCATTCTTCTTAATGAAGCTTGTCAAGCGTAATTTACCTTATAATAATTGGAAGGCATTTGAAATTGGGGTTCATTTGGCTAAAGTTGTGGTGGGTAGGGCTGGTTCAAGTAATTAGTGGGCCCAGGAAATCTGGACCACGTCACGGCAGTGGAGCAGGGAGAGGTAAGTATTTCAACTTTGCAAGTGCTGTGAACCTGAGCAAGCAGGGGGGGCCCACTCATTGGCATTGGCACTGGCACAGGGCCCCTCAAAGTACAGCGGTGTATGTTTCATGTAGTATTAAGTATGTATGTAGTATGTATGTAGTATGTATGTAGTATGTAGGATGTTGTACGTATGTAGTATGTATGTATGTAGTATGCATGTAGTATGTATGTAGTTTGTATGTAGTATTAAGTATGTATGTAGTATGTATGTAGTATGTATGTAGTATGTATGTAGTATGTATGTTGTATGTATGCTGTATGTATGTTGTATGTATGTATGTATGTTGTATGCATGTAGTATGTATGCTGTATGTATGTAGTATGAATGTATATATGTAGTATGTATGTAGTATGTTGTATGTGTGTATGTTGTATGTATGTATGTTGTATGTATGTAGTATGTATGTTGTATGTATGTAGTATGTATGTAGTATGTATGTAGTATGTATGTAGTATGTATGTATGTAGTATGTATGTAGTATTAAGTATGTATATAGTATGTATGTAGTATATATGTAGTATGTATGTAGTATGTATGTTGTATGTTTGCATGTAGTATGTATGTATATATGTAGTATGTATGTAGTATGTTGTATGTATGTATATTGTATGTATGTATGTTGTATGTATGTAGTATGTATGTTGTATGCATGTAGTATGTATGCTGTATGTAGTATTTTTTTTTTTTACATTCAACACATTAGCCGGATGATGGGACTACCACTGTCCCATCATTGGCTAATGTGTCAATCACTGCCATTGTAGCAGGCATAGCCCGATGGGACTTGTATTCCCATCGGACGATGCCTGCACACAAACACAAAGACCCCCGGCAGGCCGCACAGACTCCTGAGAGGCCCGTACAGACCCCCGAGAGGCCCATACAGACCCCCAGCAGGCCGCACAGACCCCCGGCAGGCCGTACAGACCCCCAAGAGGCACGTAAGACCCCATCAGACCGCACAGACCCCCGAGAGGCCCACACAGACCCCCTGGCAGGCCGCACAGATCCACGGCAGGCCGCACAGACCCCCGAGAGGCCCGTACAGACCCCTGGCAGGCCGCACAGATCCTAGGCAGGCCAAACAGACCCCCGAGAGGCCCGTACAGACTCCCGGCAGGCCCGCACAGACCCCCCACGGTCCCACACAGGCACGCAGTCTCCGCCCATGCACCGCCCACACTCTTCCCCCCTCCGGAGCAGGATGTGCAGGGAAAGAAAGGGCTTATTTTCATTCCGATATTTGTGTCCCATTGATTTGCATTGGTTTCCAGTATCGGTATCGGCGATATCCAATATTTTTGGGATATTGGCGATACAATCCGATCCCGATATTTCTGAGGTATCGCTCAACACTACTCATGACTAAAATCCCTTTACTTAATAATTGTCATTAAGTGTGTCATTGATAGCGGTTATATAGAAATGCACCAAATAAAATAAATTTTAGGGGCAGCATGGTGGCTCAGTGGTTAGTAGAGTTGAGCGACCTTGACCTTTTTAGAGTCGAGCCGGGTTTCGCGAAACCCGACTATCTCAAAAGTCGGGTCGAGTGAAATCGGCCGATTATGACGTAAAGTCGGGATCGACCGAAACACGAAACCCAATGCAAGTCAATGGGGCAGCATAGTCGGCAGTGAGTGGGGGCCAGGAAAACACCTAGAGTGCCCATTTTAATGTCAAAACCATCCATTCTTCTTAATGAAGCTTGTCAAGCGTAATTTACCTTATAATAATTGGAAGGCATTTGAAATTGGGGTTCATTTGGCTAAAGTTGTGGTGGGTAGGGCTGGTTCAAGTAATTAGTGGGCCCAGGAAATCTGGACCACGTCACGGCAGTGGAGCAGGGAGAGGTAAGTATTTCAACTTTGCAAGTGCTGTGAACCTGAGCAAGCAGGGGGGGCCCACTCATTGGCATTGGCACTGGCACAGGGCCCCTCAAAGTACAGCGGTGTGTTTGCACGGCGGGGGCGCCTCCCACCGGCAGCAACACTTTTGCGTACTATGAGAGGCCCTGTGCCAGTGACGTCGCCAACTACTATTCCTCCCCCCACCTGATGAAGGAACCTGCACTTTCATCTGCACCTTCCTCTTTGTCCCCGTGTAAGGTGGTATGGTATGCGGGAAGAGCAACCTGACTTTCAGCAGGGTCACAATGTTGTTGTGTAGCGTGCACGGGGAATGTTGCGTTATGGGTCAATGTACCAGCAGACTCATCTATCACTGGGCAATGGGCAGGATGAGGAGGAAACACAGATATAGGCCCAAAGAATAAAGTTGGCTAAATGCAGTTCAAAATTGGTAGCACAGGAATAACCAGGGGGCATTGCAGTGGAGGACAACTGGAATGAGAGGCTGACACAGAGAGTAGGCCCAAATCAGTAAGTAGTCGAAATGCAGTTCAAAATTGGCAACCGTAGTAAACAGGCGGCACAGCTTTGTTCAGTGGAGGAGAACAGCAAGGAGTGGCAGACACCGATAGTAGGCCCCAACCCAACTAGTAGGCCAAATGCAGTCTAACATTAACAACTACTTAACGAGCGCCTGAAAACGGAATTTCAGGACAGGAAACCAGGAGAACAGCAAGGAGTGGCAGACACCGATAGTAGGCCCCAAACCAACTAGTACGCCAAATGCAGTTGTTCCGTTTAACCACAATTTAATGAGAGCCTGAAGATAGAAGTTCAGGAAAGGCAACCTGGAGAACACCTTGGAGTGGAACACACCATCTCTCTACACCCCATACCCAATTTGTAGGCCTAATGCAGCGTAGTTTCCAACAACTACTAAACGAGAGCCGGAAGATCGAAGCTCAGGAAAGGCAACCTGGGGAACACCTTGGAGTGGAACACACCATCTCTCTACACCCCATACCCAATTTGTAGGCGCAATGCAGCGTAGTTTCCAACAACTACTAAACGAGAGCATGATGATCGAAGCATTGGCGAGGAAACCTGGGGAACACCTTGGAGTGGAACACACCATCTCTCTACAGTGGAACACACCATCTCTCTACACCCCATACCCAATTTGTAGGCCTAATGCAGCGTAGTTTCCAACAACTACTAAACGAGAGCCAGAAGATCGAAGCTCAGGAAAGGCAACCTGGGGAACACCTTGGAGTGTAACAAACCCTCTCTCTACACCACGGAAGGGCTGATTCTTAGGAAGGAAGGCTGTCGGAAAGAAGCAGGGCGCGTCCGAGGGTGATTATATTCTTATTAGGTATATACTCACCCTCGGACGCGCCCTGCTTCTTTATTTGTAATGAATGTTTATTTGCAATGTGGTTTTGACTTACTCTATTTTTTTGGTAAATAATGATTTTATTATTTTCATTGTTTTGCATCTTCTTGGCAATAATATAAAGAAGACGCGACAGGACAACACTCGGTGGATGCCATATCTGTGTTTAAAATTGAAAAAACCTTTCAGTTAACTACTTGCAGGAGAAAGTTATTGTAGCTGGTGGCCATTTTTAGTACTGTACCAGATTTTTGTTGTATGTGTTTGTTTTTAATGTTAAAATGTCTGCATTTGATATCTCTCCAGTATTTTCTTTTTTATAAGCAAAATACTTATTTTTATATTTTCTGATGTTGGTTCCAGGGGTACACGGGCAGCAGTGGTGTGGTCAGTGGAGGCCTAGTGGAAGGAGTGACCGCAGACAGGCATCGAAGGCCTAAAATAATAACACATGGCTGTAGGCAATATTAAATTGGTTCCAGGGGTACACGGGCAGCAGTGGTGTGGTCAGTGGAGGCCTAGTGGAAGGAGTGACCGCAGACAGGCATCGAAGGCCTAAAATAATAACACATGGCTGTAGGCAATTTTAAATTGGTTCCAGGGGTACACGGGTAGCAGTGGTGTGGTCAGTGGAGGCCTAGTGGAAGGAGTGACCGCAGACAGGCATCGAAGGCCTAAAATAATAACACATGGCTGTAGGCAATTTTAAATTGGTTCCAGGGGTACACGGGCAACAGTGGTGTGGTCAGTGGAGGCCTAGTGGAAGGAGTGACCGCAGACAGGCATCGAAGGCCTAAAATAATAACACATGGCTGTAGGCAATTTTAAATTGGTTCCAGGGGTACACGGGCAGCAGTGGTGTGGTCAGTGGAGGCCTAGTGGAAGGAGTGACCGCAGACAGGCATCGAAGGCCTAAAATAATAACACATGGCTGTAGGCAATTTTAAATTGGTTCCAGGGGTACACGGGCAGCAGTGGTGTGGTCAGCGGAGGCCTAGTGGAAGGAGTGACCGCAGACAGGCATCGAAGGCCTAAAATAATAACACATGGCTGTAGGCAATTTTAAATTGGTTCCAGGGGTACACGGGCAGCAGTGGTGTGGTCAGTGGAGGCCTAGTGGAAGGAGTGACCGCAGACAGGCATCGAAGGCCTAAAATAATAACACATGGCTGTAGGCAATTTTAAATTGGTTCCAGGGGTACACGGGCAGCAGTGGTGTGGTCAGTGGAGGCCTAGTGGAAGGAGTGACCGCAGACAGGCATCGAAGGCCTAAAATAATAACACATGGCTATAGGCAATTTTAAATTGGTTACAGGGGTACACGGGCAGCAGTGGTGTGGTCAGTGGAGGCCTAGTGGAAGGAGTGACCGCAGACAGGCATTGAAGGCCTAAAATAATAACACATGGCTGTAGGCAATTTTAAATTGGTTACAGGGGTACACGGGCAGCAGTGGTGTGGTCAGTGGAGGCCTAGTGGAAGGAGTGACCGCAGACAGGCATCGAAGGCCTAAAATAATAACACATGGCTGTAGGCAATTTTAAATTGGTTACAGGGGTACACGGGCAGCAGTGGTGTGGTCAGTGGAGGCCTAGTGGAAGGAGTGACCACAGACAGGCATCGAAGGCCTAACATAACAAAAATGTCAATACAATGGTATTGTCAGTGGCAGGCATTGAAGGATGTCAGCGCATAGACTAAACATTGGTGGAGCTGTGAGATAATTTTGCAAGTGGTAGAGCACTGTTTGAGCTGGGGGGGGAACTGTCTTGTGGCCGGCGGTACAGGCCCAGGGCCCCTCATATTACAACGGTGTGTCTGACGTTGGGTGCGCACCACCACCGCCAGAGACACTTTATTGTACTATGAGGGACCCAGTGGCAGTGCTGTCGACCAAAAGCCGGCACACCCACCTCTTCAGACAAACTGCACTCTCACGGGTGCTGTCGCCAAGTGTCGATACCACGGCTCCTTTTGGGAAGTTTGGCCATTTAGTGAGGTGTAAACATGTCGTATGCTGGACAATCAGGTGCAGAAAATTACGAGATTGGAAAAGGCATTCAGAATAGTCCACAGGCAAGACCTTTTCATAGGAAAGCTAGGTGTCAGCCGGGCAAGGTGGGGCAAAAGATTTCGAAATCCAGTTGTGGTTCATTTTAATGAAGGTTAGATCATCTACATTTTGGGTAGCCAGACGAGTCCTTTTTTCTGTTAGTATTGAACCTGCAGCACTGAATACTCTTTCTGATAGGACACTAGCTGCCGGGCAAGCAAGCTCCTGCAATGCATATTCTGCCAATTCTGGCCAGGTGTCTAATTTTGATGACCAGTAATCAAATGGGAATGACGGTTGAGGGAGAACATCGATAAGGGATGAAAAATAGTTTGTAACCATATTGGACAAATGTTGTCTCCTGTCACTTTGAATTGATGCTGCAGTACCTGTCCTGTCTGCGGTCATAGCAAAATCACTCCACAACCTGGGCAGAAAACCCCTCTGGCCAACGCCACTTCTGATTTCTGCCCCTCTAACTCCTCTGGTCTGCTGGCCCCTGCAGCTCGTGTGAGAACGATCACGGGCGCTGTGTGCAGGGAATGCCAGAAGCAAACGGTCAACAAGAGTTGATTGTTTGGTTGCTAATATTAGTTCCAAGTTCTCATGTGGCATTATATTTTGCAATTTGCCTTTATAGCGAGGATCAAGGAGGCAGGCCAACCAGTAATCGTCATCATTCATCATTTTAGTTATGCGTGTGTCCCTTTTGAGGATACGTAAGGCATAATCCGCCATGTGGGCCAAAGTTCCAGTTCTCAAATCTGCGGTTGTGCTTGGTTGAGGGGCAGTTTCAGGCAAATCCACGTCACTTGTGTCCCTCCAAAAACCAGAACCCGGCCTTGCCGCGCCACCAATTTCCAGTGGCCCCGGAAAAGCTTCCTCATTAAAAATATAATCATCCCCA